>NC_058103.1:37672878-37975909 GCF_020171115.1 Neogale vison
TGAAAGATCAAGGGAAGCTCTTCTGATAGGCCAAGCAGTGTCTCCCTTAAAGAGTGACTTAGGGAAGCCAGACTATTTCCAGATAGCTCCCTGGTCATTGTGTCTGATGGTCCCTGTTTTGTGTGTCCTTCCCTCTAGAAGGCCCCTGTGAAACTGCCACATGGTTCTCTGAAAGGTGTAAGTCTTTTTTAGTACACCAGCATGAACTGAGCTTCAAACTATCTCACTGCCACAGTGAAGAAGAAAGAGATGCTGAGATTCCAGAAGAGGGTGGAGAAAACATTGGGAGCATGGGGCACTGCTTGGCAGGCGGAGATGGGAGGGAACTTAGGTGATGATGCCAAGAGGAAAGACATTCTACAAGAAAGACTATCTTATTCTTCCTAGCTCTGTGCTGGGAAAAGGAATCGGAGATTAATGAACCATGCCCCCTTTTTCTAGTTTCTTGCCATGCATGGCAAGTTCTAGAACTTTCTTCCCAGTCTGTCTGAAGTGTCTCCATCCTTTAAATTTCATTATCCTTTTATCATAATTATGTTTTTTAAAATTCTTTTTTTTGCATACTTTTTGCTTGTCTCCTCAGCTAAAGTGGGAGCCACAAAGGCGGGGAGCTTGTCTATCTGGTTTACCTCTGTATCCCTGGTGTAATGGGAGCATAGTACATAGTTAATAAATTCTTTTTGAACAAACAAATGGGTTTTGACACTCCCTATTGAAAAGGCTGTATATTCACAGCAAAACAAAACTACCCCAGTTCTCCAGATCGAAGCATTTTAGTGGTGGGTTTAAATTATATAATAGTACTTAGATACATGAATATGTGGCTGACTTCATTTTCCTGTAGAGAGCTCACTTAGTTTGTGACCTCCCACTTCACTCTTTTCCACCTTTCAAAGGTGTCTTTCATTCTATATCTGTCCTATGGTTGTATTCCTTACTCTTTGTCTGGCACATACCGGAGTTCTGGAGGGGAGGCAGGATACACTTTCTCTGTTGCTTTTGGATTTCCCCTTAAACTATTTCAAACTTCCTTCTTCATTTCTATTTTCTTCTATTCTGCCCACCTATGTTTCACCGCCCACCCACTTCCCCAATGTTTTCTGAGAAAAGAGCTAAGATTTTAACAGTAAAAATAAAACACAACAAGAACAACAATAACAAAAAAGCCATTTGCTGTCTCGAGGGCCTGACACTTGCAAAGGAAATCTATGCTTTCAAGATTATTGTTTTGGCTATGGTCTTTAAAAAAAAAGTCAATTTGAAACTCAAATCTACACTGCTTCCTTTGTTCCTAGCTGTATCCATACTCCCCTTGAAAAGTGGCTGCCACTGTTTCAGTGGGAGGACAGCAGAAGGGCCATTAGGAAGAGCCAGGGGTTAGAGCCACTAAAAATACTTGTGTGTGTGTTCCTCACCCACAGTCATGTGTGAGCCCTGGCATAAATGAATGAACTACAACCTTCCAATCCCTTTTTGTTCATTTGCTATAGAAGAGAAGCACGCAGGGATTTAAATGGTTTGGAAATAACTGTACCACACCTAGAATTTAATGATAAAGTTTGGATATTCTATTCTTAGGGGCCACATAAGGTTAATACTATTTCAACCTACATCTGGAGCGTAATATCCTTGTCGTCATTGTTACTGTTTGCTAAAGAAAAAAATCATATACATGTACTTCGGAGAAATTTGCATCTTGAAACAAGTGTGTTCAAGTGTGTCATTCACCCAAAGGGAAATTCCTTTGGCTTCTGAGGTTTGCTGAAAGACTTTCTAAGGCTATGTGACTTTAACTGCTAATTTAGTCGTTGGAGAGATTTCCAGAGACAAGAAGATGATTTGGTTAGAAAAGAATAGGATTTGGTTAACATGACAACCCCAGAGATGACAGCTGAGGTAAACAGGAAGGACCCAAGGCCCACAGAGGAAAGGCAGGAAATCCAAATATTTTCCAGACCTCTGGCTTTTCTGGCTTCTTTTAAATTTAATCTGTGTGGTAATTCAGGTTGTCTGCCAAAGTAATATATGCACATAAAGAGCCAAATAGTGCTATGAGGTTTATTTTGAGTTCCATATTCCTATACGTTTTTTCCATTTCCCAGAGATCACATCAAAATATTTTCACTTTTTTGGGTAATATTCGTCTTTTTATCTCTAAATAGGATGATTAATCAGGAGGATTTTCAGTTTTAGTCATTATTTGTTGACTTCCATCTTTGGAAGATTAAAATATAATTCTGTTTTCTGTCCCCTTGTTAACCACCACTATGTAAACATACATACATTTTCCAATTTTCTATCTTCTTGATATATTTAGATAATAATTTTGATTAGATCAACAGTCTGTTTTCATTATCATTCCTATGCAAACACTATTTACAGTGGAGTCACATGATTTATGATGATTATTTCCCTACACAACATTTGGTTTTATGTCCTTTTCTTTCTTGGTGTTCTACATGCTTCTTCTCCATCGTGTAATGCACATCTCAGTATGTGTTTATTAGGTGGTTATCAACTTCTTGTCTTTGGAGGCTTCCTTGGAATCTTCTGACTTTCCCAGTATGGACTAGTGTCAATACTCCTGACCTTAGCTCTCACTCAGCCTAATATCTCCCATCATCTGTGAACCTGAGAATTTCCTTTGCCTTTCTCTTTTGTGGACCTTCTGTTTCCTACATCTATTTGGATGGAACAACTCTTGCAATACCCTACAGAGAAAGGATGCATAAAAGAGAATTTCTTTGAGGTTGCATATGTCCTAAATTATCTTTCATTTATCCTCACATTTAGTTGATAATTCATCTGGATAGAGATGTGAAGGTTAGAAATAATTTTATGACCATCTTTAGGCATTCTTCCTTTGTCTTTGAGTATTCAGTGGAATTATTTGGAAGACTGATTCTGTTTGAGTCTTGATTCTTATAAATATTCTTTTCCCTTTGTTTCTGGAAAACTTTAGAATCTTCTTTAGGTACCCAACATTATGAAATACTATGACAGTATCTCTTTGTATGGGTCTGTTTTAATCTACTCCTGTAGGTTCTAGAATTTCTTCTAGATTCTCAGTGAGTATGTTTCATCATTTGAAAATACTTGTTCTTCACCTCTGTGAAATTTTGTTCAGTTATTTTACTGATAAATTCCTATTTTTTTTTATTAAAATGCCTAATTTAGATATTGGATCTCCTGGATTGATTTTCTAATTTTCTTATTTCCTTTCTACAATTTTCTGTTTTTGTTTTTTTTGTTTGTTTTTTTCTCTATTGCCTGGAAGTTTCTGTATAGCTCATTTCCTAATCTTTCTCCTGAGTTTTCATTTCTGCTAATTTCCAAGAGTTCTTGAGTTCTCTGTGTTCCATTTTATAATACCCTGTTTTTCCTTCATAGGTTCAAAATTTTCTCTACATAATCTCTGTGTCCTTCAAATTTGAGATACCACTTCACACCAGTCAGCCTGGCTATAATTTGTTTTTCTGGGTTTGGTCTCTGTTTCTCATATTGGAGGCGTTATGCATACGTCTAGGAATCCTTATTGTTTGTATGTGGCTAGACTTAATGCCTGTGGCGTTCATGTAGAGAAATCTGTTGGCTTATTTTGTGGAGAATACTCAACACCAGTATTTTTATATCACATCTGTTGGGCTGTCAATTTACCCAAAGGGGAATTTTTTCCAGTTTCCGGGCTGCAGAATATAAGCCTTGCTACAGATTTCTGGAAGGTGAATGGAGAATAGAGTCGAAGATTTGACATTTAGAGTGTAAACTTTCACATAATCCCCTTGGTTTTAGTATGGTACCTTTTTTCTCTGGTCTTCCCTCAGTCCAGAGACCCTCTTCAGTCTGCTGAGAGGTGGAAAGGGAGTTGCCTGGCTCTTGGAATTAGGTAGGACATATAGGGGATGGATATCCATCTGTTTCTTAAACAGATTATTAACAAATCCTCCAATTTCAGCTCTACCCCTGTGGCCCCCCCCCCGCCGCATTTCCAGGGGGTAGTGGTAGTAGCTGTTCCTGGGATATATGCAGGCTCTTTAGAGGACATTAGGTTAAATCTTCATTTTCCCTTTTTTTGGTTTAAGATTCAGCTTTCTTGGATCTGCTAAGTCAGTTACTACTTGTTCTATGTTTTCCAGCATTCAGAATTTTGCTGTTGTTGTATGTTCTATTCTCTTTGTTTTTGTGGATTTATGGCTTAAAAACAAAAACCCACTTTTATTTTAATGGAGTTTTGAGAACAAGCAGAAACACCTACATGGGGTCAGTCCTGTATCTTTGGTTGAGCCTCTCTGTCCCTTTGACATGGTTCTGTCAGTTCTCCTGTTTCTTGCTTCTCTTTCATTTGTTTATATATATATTTTAAATTTATATATATACATTTATATATATATTAAATTTATAAATATTTACATATATTTATATTTGTAACTTATACATATTTATATATATATTTAATTTTTTATTATTTATTAATTTCTTTTCAGTGTAACAGAATTCATTGTTTATGTACCACACCCAGTGCTCCATGCCATATGTGCCCTCCATAATACCCACCACCTGGCTCCACCAACCTCCCACCCACCACCCCTTCAAAACACTCAGATTGTTTTTCAGAGTCCACAGTCTCTCATGGTTCATCTCCCCTTCCAATTTCCCTCAACTCCCTTCTCTCCATCTCCCTATGTCCTCCATGTTATTTGTTATGCTCCACAAATAAGTGAAACCATATGATAATTGGCTCTCTCTGCTTGACTTATTTCACTCAGCATAATCTCTTCCAGTCCCATCCATGTTGCTACAAAAGTTGGGTATTCATCCTTTCTGATGGAGGCATAATACTCCATAGTGTATATGGACCACATCTTCCTTATCCATTCGTCTGTTGAAGGGCATCTTGGTTCTTTCCACAGTTTGGCGACCGTGGCCATTGCTGCTATAAACATTGGGGTACAGATGGCCCTTCTTTTCACGACATCTGTATCTTTGGGGTAAATACCCAGGAGTGCAATTGCAGGGTCATAGGGAAGCTCTATTTTTAATTTCTTGAGGAATCTCCACACTGTTCTCCAAAGAGGCTGCACCAACTTGCATTCCCACCAACAGTGTAAGAGGGTTCCCCTTTCTCCACATCCTCTCCAACACATGTTGTTTCCTGTCTTACTAATTTTGGCCATTCTAACTGGTGTAAGGTGGTATCTGAATGTGATTTACATAACTTTTAATCTAAAAGTTCCCGCTGCTATTTATTATTTATCTCAGGGTACTTGGTTGGTAGGGAATATCTCAACCTTGATAACCCCTCAGAGGTTTACTGCTACAATATTTGTCTACTTAACCTGTAAGTCTACTCCATCATCTCCTTGGCTTCTCTGCTATGCTGCATGGCCCCTGTTCCTTGGAAGTCCTGTGCCATTATGACAACCTCTGCTCAGTCATTTTCTCTGGTGTTCTTCCTTCTGTATTCATGAGAGCCAGGCTTTTTTTAATACTACATTTATCCACAAGCCCATCTCCAACAGGGCCTCTTTCCCCAATCCCTTACAAATACAGACTAACACTGTAAAAAGGATCAGTCTATGTTGTTAGCCTGATTGAGTCAGGAGTCCAACTTTTTCACATAGGTTTCTACTTTAGAATTTATAGGAAGTGTGCAATTTACCAACATCATGAAGGAAGCCAGCCTTAAATATCTTCACTTTCTTAAAGTCAGGATTCTGTTACACTCTTAGCTCTAGAAGGGATCAGCAATAAAGCAGTGAGAGGACAAACCACTCTCAGCTCAGTACTATGGGGTAAATTTAAAGCAGTGGCTAACTTTAACATTTAAAAGAAAATTTAAGAACAAATAATCCAATCAAGAAATGGGCAGAAGACATGAACAGACATTTCTGCAAAGAGGACATCCAGATGGCCAACAGACACATGAAAAAGTGCTCAACATCACTCGGCTTCAGGGAATACAAATCAAAACCTCAATGAGATACCACCTCATACCAGGCAGAATGGCTAAAATTAATAGGACAGGAAACAACAGATATTGGCGAGGATGCAGAGAAAGGGGAACCCTCCTACATTGTTGGTGGGAATGCAAGCTGGTGCAGCCACTCTGGAAAACAGCATAGAGATTCCTCAAAAAGTTGCAAACAGAGCTATCCTATGACCCAGCAATCGCACTACTGGGTATTTAACCCAAAGATATAAATGTAGTGATCCGAAGGGGCATGTGCACCCCAATGTTTATAGCAGCAATGTCCGTAAGAGCCAAACTATGGAAAGAGCCTAGATGTCCATCAACAGATGAATGGATAAAGCAGATGTGGTGTATATATACAATGGAATACTATGCAGCCATCAAAAAAAAGAACTCTTGCCATTTGCAACTATGTGGATGGAAGTAGAGGGTATTAGGCTAAGCAAAATAAGTCAATCAGAGAAAGACAATTATCATATGGTCTCACTGATACAAGGAATTTGAGAAACAAGACAGAGGATCATAGGGGAAGGGAGGGAAAAATGAAACAAGATGAAACCAAGGAGAGAGACAAAGCATCAGAGACCCTTAGTGTCAGGAAACAAATTGAGGGTTGCTGGGGTGGAGGTGGGGGTGGGAGGGATGGGGCGGCTGGGGGATGGACATCAGGGAGGGTGTGTGCTATGGGGAGTGCTGTGAAATGGGTAAGCCTGATGGATCGCAGACCTGTACCCCTGACACAAATAATTCATTATATGTTACTTAAAATAATAATAATAATAATAATAATAATAAAACCTAGAGCTCAAAAGAAAACAAAATTAAATTTTCTTCTGTCAGCCTTTAATAAATAGCATCCTAGAGTCAACAGTGAGTTCAGCACCGTGATACGTGGGTTTGGTTGATAAACCTGTTCTAGGTGTTTCTGACTTTGTGTTGGGGCTGGAATATTGTCAGCTGGAACGCTTCACTGAGGCAGTCGGTGTAGGATGGGAACATATGTGCCTTTGATGAAAGCTGCTTTGCAGCGAAAATCACAGGGATTCCTGTGAAGCTCTATCTTGTGAACATTGTTATATAAGCACTGCCTTTAAAATCTTTTGGCTTAAGTCTCAAGTAAATAGGTTTATAGAGTACGGGCCTACCTGGCTCAGCAGGAGTGAAAATAAAATGTCTCATTATTGTGCTATTGGGACTCTTCTATTGTCAGATAGAAATTTGCCTATGTAAATTTAAAGCAGGGGAAGGGCAACTAATAAAAATCTCATGACTAGTGGTAAAAAGCAGACTTAGAAGTATCACGGTGAAGGGCTGTGTCCCCATTATAAATTGAGGAACTGGAGAGTCTGGGATAGAGTGAAGCAGGGAGAAAATGGTGTGGGATGAGGTCAGAAAGGTACTGGGGACCAGCTCATGCAGGGCCCCGGAAATCACTTTAGCCTGTGGATGGGAACTTCTAGATGGTTCTGAGCAGGAAATGACACGATCTGGCATTTTAACAGGGTCACTCTGGCCACTATGCTGGAAGTAAACTGTAGGGTGACAAGGGAAAGAAGAGACAACTCAGGGAGGCTGTCGCAATTATCTTACTGAGAGAGAATGGTGACTTGACGAGGGTAGTAGCAGTGGACAGGGTGTGTAGTGGTTAGATTCTAGTTATATTTTGAAGCTAGAACCAATAGGATTTGCTGACAAATCAGATATGGGATGTTAAAGGAAGAGAGGAATTAAGGATGACTCAAAGCTGTTTTGTTTTGGTCTACTCCTCTTTGGGGATGGAAATGATTATGGAGAAAGCAGAGGGAGTTTTGAGGGGAGGATATCGTAGAATTAGGAGTTAAATTCTGATGAGTCAGGTTAAGTTTGAGATGCTTGTTGGACAAGAAGGGCAGATATCTAAGGGGCAGTTGGGGAGAGGAGTCTGGGTTTTAGGGAAGAGATTCTGGCTAGAAATATACATTTGGGAATTGTTGGTATAGAGCTGATGTTTAAAATATGGCCAAGACTGGTTGAACCCTCCATGGGATTGAATGTAGTTGGAGAAGAGTTCTAAGAATTAAGCCCTGGGTATTAGAATATTGTGTGGTCAGTAAGACAAAGCAAAACCAATAAAAAGACCGAGAAAGAGCACTTAAGGAGGTAGGAAGAAACCCAAGGGTGAAGTGTCCTACAGGCCAGGTGAGGAAAATGTAACAAGGAGGAGTAAATGAGTAGTCATGGGAAGTGTCACTTAAAAGTCAAGCAGAATGAGACCTGGGAACTGATCGCTGGACTTTTCAGTTAAGGCGTTGGTGGGGATCTTGAGCAGACATGATGGAATCTTGGGGGCAGAAGTTCTTACTCTCACCTCTTTAGGCCTCAATTTTCACCATCTGTAAAATGGGGTAATATTACCCTTGTCATAGAGTCGGTGCGCAAACTAAAGAAACTGATCCGTATAAAGTACTCAGAGCAGTGCCTGGTACATTGTAAATGCCAAATAACCATTTCATTTTGTTCTTACTAGAAACTTCCATTCAGGTGGACGTTGTCAGTCACGATCCTGTGGTGAGGTCATGCAACTAATTGAGGATCTGCCTAACTGAACGAGTTTTCCATCCATATAACTCCCTTCTAGGCAATCACTGAAAATCTTGTTTCTGGTATCACCAAAGTATGGGTGAATCAGCGTAGAGCAGTGACTGTCAAGCAAGAAACGAGGTTAGCACAACTTTCGCAGGACCACTGATGGGTCTCAGAGATTATTCCCCTCATTTCTGGGTGCTAATCCATTCTAAACCTTGTCAAAAGATAATGCCTAGTTCACCAGTTTGCTCTTGGAATTCATGATGTTTTGTTATTCTTACTTAAAATTACAATTGGGTCTGCCTTAGTTCTAGTGTTTTGCTGACTCGTAAGTCCTCAGACGTAGGAAGCAGGGGCAAAGTGATCTCCTTGGCAGATTCTCCACAGTGTCTCGGGATGAAATCTGATGGGCCCAGAACACGTGAATGCTTTTAGAGCTATTAATGCTTTGTTTTCTTTTTAAATCAATTTGTCTCCTGTCGGGTTTCTGTCCTTTCGCACGAGTGTTCATTATCGTCTATACTCTGACCCGAGCACTGTTCCGCTTGAAGTGGAGAATGGGCAGACAGGAGTCAAAGACTTGTGATTCCCTTAGGTCATCCATCAACACTGACCCATAGCCCAAGAAGCAGGTGCCGTGACTGACTGAATTGGGTTTCTCTCAGGCAGTTATGCTCCAGCCCTATCTCCCCAATCCCCTCCCTCCCCGAACATGGACCATGTGACTGCATCAGAGGTAGGGCCTTTAAGGAGATGGTTAAGGTTAAGTGAAGTCCTAATGAGTGAAGCCCCGGTCTGACAAAGCTGGTGTTCTTAGAGTGAGAGAAAGTGACAACAGGGCTCTCTCCCCACCCTGTGAGGACATGGCGAGAAGTCAGCCTTCCGCGGAGGCAGGAACGAGCTCTCACCAGAGCTTGACCATGATGGAACTCCAGTTGCAGCCTCCGGAACTGTGAGCAAATCAACCTTCAGGGTTCAAACCACGGGGTCTGTGGCATTTTGTTAAGGCAGCCTCCATGGACGAAAACAGCGGGAGCTCTTCTTTTTACTATTTGTTGTTGTTCTTGCATTTTTTCAAACATTGGTTCTTTGGGGATTTTCAATTTCCTAACAATCTAGTTAATCGTCTACATTTAAAAAAAAGCCCCGTTCCAATTTCCCTCAATTCCCTTCTCCTCTCCATCTCCCCATGTCCTCCATGAGAGACTATGGACACTGAAAAACAAGCTGAGGGTTTTGAAGGGGCGGGGGGGAGGTTGGGGGAACCAAGTGGTGGGTATTGGGGAGGGCACGTATTGCATGGAGCATTGGGTGTGGTGCAAAAACAATGAATACTATTACGCTGAAAAGAAAAAAAATTCCCGATTGAGGCTTTGACATAGTGGCAACTTCTTTAACTGCATGGAGTCCTTTGTGCTGTAGACGATCTGAAATTTTCAGGAATTCATCACAGCAACTGTAAAGATGCACTTTCTAGTTTATCAGGCTCCTTAGCATTGAATGGCTTTGATTTCCTGGAATTAAAGAATAAGGTCATTGCAGCGAGCCTACCCTCCTTACCTTTCTTGCAGCCTTTTCTTTTCTCTCTCCCTTGTATTCTCCTTCTACTAACCACTTGCGCTACTTCCTGCCTGAAACATTTTGAAATGTTTACTGTATAGTATTTCAGGATACATGAGCATTCACCCGGCATTGATGAGTATGTAGCTTGTGTCATTTTAAAAGCTTGTGCAAACCTCCAGTGGCAAGAAGAAAAACTTAGACCTATTTCTCTGACTTGGGCATTAACAGCAACAAAAATGCCAGTACCTGAAATGTCCTTTCTCGGCTTGTTCCAGATCTTATTTTCCCTAATGTGGGCATTTCTTGCTTCTTTAATATTGTGTCAGAAAACACCACAACATTGCACTACTATCTGTAGTCTTTGGAAATCTGTAATTGGAAATCTAACTTCAGGTTCCAGAATCGTGTCCACATGGGTTGATGAGAAGCTGCCTTGTGGCCACAAAATCCAGACTGTGGACTATCCTGTCATTTAGGCCCAAAAGAGAATGTCTACTCATTGGGAAATTAAGGCTTTAAAGACACCAGGTATATTACCAGGGGCAGTGGGAGGGGCTTGGTTAATCCACTAACTTCTCTGTCCTCTAGCTGGGAAATGCAGAAGGAGTATGTGTCTCTATTACCTGTATCTGTACCCATAGCTCTATATACTGTTACATATCCTAGTATATATCAATTTATATTTTAGGCTGACACCAATCTGACGCTGAAGAATGTTCATTGTGGTACACGAGGAGAAAAATATAACAGTGTACTTTTGGAGAATTTCAAGGAGGAGGAAGAAACATTTAGAAGAACATTTAAATATGCAGGCTGCAGTTGCACAAAAGAAAGCCCATATGGTTTAATGCCATACATTAGTTTGTTTTAAACCTTTTGTGGTTTATTTTCAATTTAAAATGAATATGTGCTTTAATTAGTTTTGGAGTGGGATAGGGAGGCATATGTCTTTTAGTTAAACACAGAGTAATTTCCATGGTATTCTCTCCCTTATACTTTGTGATAGGTCTGAATTCCAATTAGCTGACAAAATGTGGTCCATAGGGACTCAGGCTAGCCAATCCTTAATGTATTGGGAATCCTTTTTTTTTTCTTTTAAAAATTATACTTTGCTTAACTGAAAAGAAAGAATTTCTAAGTCTTCCTTCATTTTTTAATCGATCACTTAGTTGACATATTTTATGATTTTTTAAATATATGCTATTTAATACAAATTCATGTGTATATACATACTTGTGTCCTCCATGTTTCGATATCCCTCTCTGTCTTTCTCTATCTTTTGAGAGCAGAGAGAGAGAGAGAGATGGGTATAGATATAAATATATATTTTAAGGCCCAAGGATACAAAATCAAGTAAAATCTTTTTTCCTACTCTCAAAACTTCAAGGATACCAAAGGAAAATTACCTTGTATAGTTGAATCTAGAAGTATAATTTAGGTACCCAAATGCACTGTATAAAGTAAAACCCAGAATGTGTATCCTCTGCATCACTATGTCCTGGAATAAGCCAGTACAAGAATATTGGTCATAGATCTCATCAGGCCGTCCTCTGCATGTCACAGACTTGCTACAAGGTCAGATAAAAGAAAACTTCTTCAAGGTTTCTTTTAAGCTTTTAAGCAAGTTTCAAGCTTTTAAGCACAAAACTTATTGTTGGTATTCTCAGAATATTAGAAATTCGGCCACCAATGTGTCTGTCCTTTTCAAGGAATAAAATCTTATTGATGGATTTTATTCATTATATCTTGGCCCAGAAGGCTGGCAGGTGAAGGGTCCTGTCCTTGTCCATTTTGGAATCAGGTCACACCCAGACTGGTGGGCCCTGAGAGATAGGTCAGTCTTGATTCAGCCCAGGCCCTGAGTACAATGGAGGGTGGTTAGAGAAGAGGGCCAGTGTGGTTCTCTGGCGTAATGCTTTCCCTGGGGTGGTTGTCTGCTCTTCCCAGGTCCAGAGGGGTGTGGCTACAGCGAGTCATTTATGGCCACGAGGAATTGTAGACTCAGTTGAGATTTCCCAGAATGTCGATGACTCAAAGCTGGATCCTACCAGTCTGGACTTATCTCCGAATTTCTAGGCACTTCCTTCTCATCCCAAATGGTCTATTAGACACTTTATATTCAATTAGTGTTTTGAGATTCTACCCACAAAGTCATGAAAACACAAATACACTTTCCTGCATTTTAAAGGACGAGAATAATTTAGCTTCTGTTTATTTAGAGAAGTGTTAGGTTTTTAAGCTCCTATTTTTACTCTGCAGTATGTTTTTGGTAGCAGGAGAATGAAAACGGAGTCCTGTGTCCCTGCAACTGTGTTTAATTATGGGACATGCTGAGCCACATTTGGCCATTTTTTGTTTCTGAGCTAATAATGTCAGCTTCTCCAGTCTGCCATGGAACACATTTTGCAGCTCTACAACAAAGGATAAAAATAAAATAAATGTTTGGGAAGGTACTTTGAGATAGCTAAAGATAGAGAGCCACACAAAAGCACACAGGCTTTGGTAGGAATGACAAACTAATTGTGCTGTCTTTAGGTGATAACACAGAGCAATTAATGCATTTAATTGCTTTATTGAAACAAAAAGCTCTTTTGCAGTTTGCATAATTTCTTTGTATAGTAAGGATGTTTCAAAACGTATCCATGAATGCATGACCTCTGATTTAGGCAATTTTCGTGATATCTCTTTCTGTACTTTTTACTTGATTTTTATTTTCAGACAGTATTTTCCTTTCTTTTTGTGTAAATCTAGAACTGAGTTCATAATGGGATAAATTAGTAGTAGTAATTAGGGAAGAGAAAATGAAATCATCTTAGAATATCTAACAGCTTTGAATATCTTATTGGTATTTCAAATTTATTTATTTCTTATTTTTATTTGAATATAGTTGTCACACAATGTTACGTTAGTTTCAGGTGTACCACTTAGTGATTTGACATGTTTATGCATTACGCTCTGTTCACCACAAGTGTCGCTGACATCTTTCCTGTTACGTTGCTATTACAATATCATTGACATCATTGACTGTGTCCCTTACGCTCTGCTTTTTATTCCTTGACTTACTCATTCCATTTAATGAATCTTGTTTTCAAGACTATTGTTTTGTTTGATGGGACCATACCCTAAAAAAGTTTATTTTGAGGATTTTTTTTTTTTTTTTAAACACAGAACAGCACTGAGTTCAGTGGTTTTTAAGTTGTCCTGGAGAGTTGAAGATTTTTTGAAGGGTCAGCTTGGAACTGGTAAGGTAGGTGAGCAGGCAAAGCACCCCACAAGGAGCTACATGAGAGTTTTTGTACCTAACTGTATATCTAGCACTTGGCACACTGAGTACTTTGGGATGCATGAATGAACCAGCTAACCCCATCCCTGTATCCCTGTTTTAACTTGAGAGGTTCTATTTTTCCCATTTTCCTTATTGCACTCAGAATGAGTTTTCAATATCCTGGCTCCTTTCTCTGTTATCTGCCTTCTCTTCCCCATTTCTCTCCACCATTCTTCCTAGACCTCCAGCTGCCGTGTATTATTTACCCCAGTGGGAGTTTGGTGTCCTAAAGTGATGGTCAAATACCAGTTTCCCTTCCCCCATTGAACTGGCATGGTGATCAGAAACACTACCGACCTATTATGGAGATGGGCAAGCTCCCTGAAAACTGTCATGCATTGTATAAATATAAGGTATTAGTAAAAGTTTTATGTGGGAGTTTATTGATTTGTCAAAGTGATTGATAACATCTTGCAAAGGTTGGACGACCTGAGATATCCTGCGACTTTGGTCTGGCATTCCTTTGTAAACCTTTATTGACCTTTCTTTCCACCCTTGGTTTGGAAATGCTATTTAAATTTATTAATGTTCAATAGACTGTTTGAGCCTCCTTATCCTGAGACAGAGAAAATGATTCATCTTCTCGATGTCCTTACGTGACACATGATGAGCAGATAGATTATAACAATAGTAAATATTTATTGTTCTTCCATGATGGGTGAGGATGTTTCTACACATTATCTCATTTTACAATGAACAGCTGACATTTTTTTCTAAGATGTCAGGTATGAATCTAAGTACTTTACATAAATTGACTCATTTCATCATCATAATAACTTTATGAGTTAAGTGATATTATTACTCATATTTTAAGCAGTGAGAAAACTGAACACAGATTCAGTAACTTAGTTCCAGCCAGTAAGACATGAAACTTGGTTAAGCAGTCTTACTCTAGGCCAGAATGTGTGATGCTCTTCGTTTAATCATCTTGGCAATGCTATAATTTCCTTTCATGTTTTTTCCCCTTTCCCCTGTGGATCCCAGCTTTTCAAGCTTTATAAAACATATAGAAAAACCTACGGCACTTATATCATTATTAAAATATCATCTCTAGGGAAGTAGCTCTAATATTTGTTTTCTAATATGAAAACAGCTTTATTTTTATCTGATTTTAAAAATGATTCATACTCGTGAAGAAATATGAAACAATGCAAAAAATACAAATGAGAAATCATCATCACCCGAAGTCCTGCTACCTACAGATACTTGAGTGAATATGCCTTCTGACATTCCTCTGTGCACATGCACGTATGCACAGATAGCCTTTTTATAAATGAGACTAGACTCTACCTGTTGTTATGTGACCTGTTCCTATGCTCACAGCGTTTTAGGGATGTCTTTTCTGTGGCAGTGACCCTAAGTACATGCCATGCTTTTGAATATGGTGCTACTCTGTACTGCTATGCCAGTACAGAGCAATCCCATGTTGATGAACATTTAAACCACTTGCAATATTTACATGATACACAATTTTATGGTAGACATGATTTCCACAGATACTTTGGTGTGTGCATGTTTTACTAGTTGGGAGCAAATTCCTGTAAGTGGGGTTGTTGGCACAAAGCATATTCATATTTTTTATTTGGGTATGACAGTGTCAAATAAGAAAGGCTGTGACAACTTCACCCTCTACCTGTATATTTTGAGCGTGACCACCTCTTTCACTTCTTGCCATTGTTGACTTTGTCAATTTAATAATATCTTTGCCTGTCTGATAGTTGAAAAAAAATTTAATTTCTAATACTGAATGTTTAGTGGGGGTGAATGTCCCTAATGGTCATTGACCGTTTGAATATGTTTTGCAAATTACCTTGTAATGTCTTATAACCATTATTTTTGTTAGTGTGCAGTTTCTTTTTGCTGATCTTTTATTGTCTTTTTTTTTTTTGGCACATTAAGAATATGAGTCTTCTGTTTATTCTATATGTTGCAGATATTTTCCCCAGATTATGGTTAGTTCTTCAGTCTTGTTTTAGTAGCTTATTTACTTATTAATCTATTATTTGGCATACAGGAATTTAATTTTTTTTTTTTGTGGTCAATCGAACCTCTTCTTTCATGGATTCTTTTGACTTTTGAGGCATTTTTAATAAAACTGTCTTTACCTACTCCAACATTATAGACATAGCTTCATTTTAATAGGACACAGAACCAGGCCATGTAACTATCACTTCTTGTCAATCACTTTAAAATTTCCTGAGTTTTCTGGGGTGCCTGGGTGGCTCAGTGGGTTAAAGCCTCTGCCTTCGGCTAAGGTCATGGTCTAGGGGTCCTGGGATAGAGCCCCAGGTCAGGCTCTCTGCTCAGCAGGGAGCTTGCTTCCTCCTCTCTCTGCCTGCCTCTCTGCCTACTTGTGATCTGTCAAATAAATAAATAAAAAATCTTAAAGTTTCCTGAGTTTTTACAGACACTTTCTCATTTAGTTCAGTTCACAATATAACATTATTAATATTTCTCAGCTGAAAAGAAGAGAAAGAGGATAAAGGCTCCAAATCACATATCTACTAAGTATTAGAGTATAGGTTAGGTTGATGCCAGTGCAGCACATTTAGCCTTGGAGTACACTGTGATCCCTTAGGTAGATAGACAAGCAGAGCAATAGTAAGGTTAAATGGTCTGTCTCATGCTGAAAAGCATCCCCCCCCCTCATTTTTTCAAAGATTTTTATTTATTTTCTGAGAGACAGTGAGAGAGAGAGTATGAGAGGGGAGAAGGTCAGAGGGAGAAGCAGATTCCCTGGGGAGCTGGGAGCCTGATGTGGGATTCAATCCCAGCACTCTGGGATCATGACCCGAGGCGAAGGCAGTGACTTAACCACCTGAGGCACCCAGGCACCCAGCATTCCCCTTTTTTTGATAGAAAGATTAGGAACCGAATCCTTGGATGTTAATAGGATGCTTCTTTTAGTGATAGAGGTTCAGTTCAGTCATTTGAAAGGAATTTCAGTGGAAAAGCAACCAGATGTTAAAAGAGGCATGAGAATGTTGAGGCATTAAATAATATGGGGTGTGCTTTGGATTTTAAGAATTAAGAGGATGATGTCCAAGTAGTTAGATGAATTTGTGAAAATGGGTCAACAAGAGAGCACCACATCAGAATACTCAGTCCATTTTCAGGCAGGCATATTGAGCAAATTCTTCCTTCATCTCATTTCCAGTAAATAGACCAAGTATTAAGCAGGATTTTACATGTACAATTAGAAAGGATTTTATGCCTGGTATTATGCTAGATTTTGATGCAGATAAGTTTCTCATCCGCAGAACACTTTCAGCCTTTAGGGCAGAATTTGCCATCAGAATAAAGAGGTGTATAGATTTCAGTTGATATCACATCATTAATTATCAGCGCTTGTGTGAATGCAACTGATATTTTTGGAATCACGGTATTTGAGACCATGCAAAAAGTAAAGTTCCCCCCCTTTTCCTCCCCCCCCCACTTTTCCCTGCCGTGAGGATAAATTTGAGTAGGGAGCAGTCAGCCCTTGATTCCTGGTCTTGCAGTGAGATGCACAGAGCTCAGTTTCATCAGAAATAACTAGGAAACTCAATACAGAACAAAAGAAACTGTATAACAATGTAAAAGGAGTTAACACGTAACATGTTACATGTTAACATGTAACAGGAGTTAACACAGGTCTTGTGTTGACCAGAGCAAAACAAGGGTCGTCTTTTTCTCATCTATCTTCTTTGCTAGAAGTTAAACATATTTTAATCTGTAGTGCAAGCTCCAATTTTTGTTAGTTTGTATTCCTGTTTCATTGGTGTGGATCCTCAAATCCTAAATTCTTGCATTTCTAGAAAACAAACCATTGTACCTCTCACGTGAATTGCTTCTGGATCTTTCAGGACTCTTCTCAGTGATCAAGTTGATAGAAAATTCCCTAGATATACTGGGTGAGCTCTGCTATTTTACGATTGTCTGGACCTCTCCCCTTACAGCTGAATTAAATCAATCATTTGCTGGGATTGAGAGTCGTAAAGAATAAGACAGTTTTCTTGAGTCTCAGCATTTATCCGCACCGATGCTGTGCTGAAAACATAGCAGCATGGCTCTCTTTTGGGGGAGGGGGGCAGTGCTTCTCTCTCTAAGCAAACCTTTCATTTCCAGAGCTCTGTGTCCTCAAATCCTATTAGTAGTGTTTTCTGGCCTGGAGGTTTTCAGAACAGAATACAGGGTTTATATGGCAGTGGGGAAAGATTGTTTTCTCATCAGAAAATCAGAAAAGGCACCTTGGTTATACAACAAACTTAATTGTTTTAGTGTTCTGACAGTTCAGTCTTTCCCCCGAAGTTAATTACTTCTCACATCAGGGTTATTCTTTCTAATAAAATGAAGCAATGACCCTAAGAAGAGGCTGATTTTTTCCCTGCATTATAAGGAATAACATTAAGGAATTTGGATGTTAAAGAAATTAATTGACCTTTTTTAACAGTAGTGTGTTCCTTTCAGTGTGTCCCCCAATAAGCAATTATTCAGGGTATGTTTGTTAAGAATACGAACACCAGCCACACTTGTATTCACATCCTGGCTGGACCATGCACTGTGTGGGTATCTTTGGGCAAGTTGCTTATTTTTAAACCATAATTTCCTCAAATGTCAAAGCCTTTCTCTTACTAAAGTTGCATTGAAGATTAAGTGAGGTAATGTACATACAATGCTTTCATAGTACCTTAAACATAAAAAGAATTCAGTACTCTTATTTGACACTGATTATTATCAAGCTGTTGGTACTTCCATGCACAGCTGACCTTTATAAAAATGCTTTTTTTGAATAACATTTTTTCACACCTTATACTTCTGCCTCATCATAAATTGAGGGCCAATGTGTTCAACATTGGGATGTGAAGAAAAATAAATATATGGCTCTTATTCCAAAGTAGTTCAGGGGATAAACAATTCCACTTTCACTTTTACTGTCTTCACTTATTTAAACATCATGTGTGCATTTTCATGGCATTTATAACTCTGGAAAACTCTACAGTGAGAGAAAGCAAGTGTACTCCCCATGAGTATTCTGTTTCTTGCTCTGGTATTTATTCATCAGATTTCTTCTTCAAGTGACAGCTGTTTGGGAAACTTACAAGCCTTACATATTGTTTTTTAAAAAAGGTTATTTATTTTTTATTCTAAAGGGAGGGAGTGAGTAGGGAAGAGGCAGAGGGAGAGGGGGAGAGCATCTCAAGCGGACTCTGCACTGAGCATAGAGCTTGATGCAGAGCTCAGTCTCACAACCCTGAGATGATTATCTGAGCCGCAGTCAAGAGTTGGACACTTAATGAGCCTGAGCCATCCAGGCGCCCCAAGACTTAAATATTTTTTTGTGTGGTGCATGCCAAAACATATATTCCCTTCTTTCAATTAATAGAGAAGGAAGGACTTAAAGGAATATGCAGATTTATACAGTGAGTCGATGGTGTTAATTCAATGCAGAAAAGATAAAAAGCACAATTAGTTCTATCCAAATAATTGGTAGGAATCTCACAAGAGTTTTGGCCAGTTATAAAGTCACATAACCAATTAAATAAAAAGATTGTTGCATTTCATATATTGTTTAATTGGAGCAGGGGGATCTCTGGTTGAGACCTGTGGTGTCTTGATCTGATTCCATAAACATTTATTGAATGTCTGTTCCGTGCCAGGCACTGGCTCTGGCTCTGAAATGACAAACGTGAATAAGATAAAGACCCTGTTCTCAAGGAATGTAAAATCCAAAATTGGCATCATAATTTGTAGCTGAGAATTCACTTTCTGTCCTCATGGCTCAAATGGCAAAGTGTGCACACTTGAAATGTGAATATTCTTGCGAGTATTTCGTCACATATGCTCCCTCTTTGTACTATCCCTTGTGATATTATTGCGTAGTGTTAACTGCCAGATTGTGAGGGGAACTTGTGTATTTCTACATATTAACACTTCTACGTTTAGAGGTAGTATAGTAATAGAGTAGCTGGGTATTAAATATAATTTAAAATTGTTCCCAATTCCTTAAGTAGTAAGAGAAGGGATCATAAAGGAAATATCAAAAACCCAGCTTTATGATAATTTTATAAATACTTTTCATTGCCACAATACTTCATCTTCAAGCTGAAAAAAATGACACAAAGAAAGGTTGGGTAAATTCATGGCATTGATTTCTAGATTGTCAAATAAGTGTTATTAATTTCAAGTCTGTTTCTAGACTAGTACCCACAGAGTTAAATAAGAATAGAAGATATCATTCTTCCAAAGTAAGATTAAGGAACTGGGAACGTGTAGTCTCTTAGGACAGGTGGGTTCTTCGACCTGACTTTCTAAAGGATGGTGGTGACAGAAAATGGACTCTTAATTTTCACTTCTGTTTTCCCCTTCATAGCTTACCTTCTGAGAATTGGAACTGCTCATGATGAATGATGGTTATGTTCCTCCTTCCCTTCTCTTTCATGTTTATGGAGCATCCAAATTCCTTAATGTTATTCTTTATAGCACGTCAAAAAATTGGCTTCCTTTTAGGGTCACTGCTCCATTTTATTAGAAAACTCCTGTGTTTACTGAACAGAAGACACTGTGCTGGTGGTGAAAATGAGGCATGCATAGCACTAATGTCACTTTTGAGGTCAAAGTAGTAGATACAGTAACTTGGTTGCCCTAGAACAATGCAGTAATAGTTCTGCTCCTGTACTTGCTGATCATGTCACCTTGGACCACTTCTTGATCTTTCTATGGTTTTGTTTCTTATCTTAAATGAAAGGTATTCCCTATCTGATGTGTTGTGTGAGGTTTAGAGACATTGTGTTCATTTGCTCATTTGTCAAATATTTGTTGAGCCCCTATGATATGTTAGATACTGTTCTGGGCTCTTAGAATACAAGAGTGAAATAAAAAAGATTCCTCTGTCATGGAACTTATATTCTACAAGGGGATGGGATGGGAAATTAATAATAGACATAGTAAATAGGAGAATGAATAGTCTATTATGAGGACGCCAATTAGCAGATGGTAAAAGGCAAGGTAGAGCAGGATCTGGGCATTTGGGAGTGGGAGGCAGCAAGGAAGCCAGGTATGCTTACCCTGGGCATATCGGGCAGAAGTGCCTGCCAGACAGAGAACAGCCAGGGCACCGACCTTTGATGGGATTGTGCCTACCGTATTAACATCTGAGGAGTAATGAGAAGAATGCCAGCATGGCTACGGCAGTGTAAGGAGGCAGGAGGAAAAATTATATATATTAACATATCCCACAGGTGTCTAACCAATAACAGGTACCACTGAATTACATGATTACCACAGGAGAAGCTGAATGGGCGGAGAGAGGCAGCAAACTGTTTCTGTGGGACCCACGGTATTTGAGATATACGTTAAGGGACAGGTAAGAAATAGTGCCTGCTAATTAGCCTCAGTTTTGTTATTTTGTCCTTGTACAGTGGAGAAGCTAGAATCCAAATTGTTTTGTCATCATAGTGACATGATCTAACCAAGCCTCTTGTTTTATTGGGTGATGTCAGATCCCTCTGCCACTGATATTCTGTATATTCCTTACATATTTTCAAAGAAAGAGGTACATGTAGCTCTTGTAAATGACATGCAATATGTTTTTTTATCCATGTGAGATACATGAAAATGTGAGAGGAGAGAAATGAAGAGATATCTTTTCCTTCCAATGAAAAATTCCTAGGAAATGAATAGTTCCAGTCACTGGTGAAGCCACATTGTAACACTTCCTTTTATGAAATTTTATATAAAATTGTGGTTTTAATTACCTGTGTTCTTTAAGATTTATTTACTTATCAGATAGAGAGAGAGGGAGATAGCACAAGCAGGCGGAGCGGCAGGCAGAGCAGGCAGAGGGAGAGGCAGGCTTCCTGCTGAGAAAGGAACCTGATGTGGGACTTGATCCCAGGACCCTGGGATCATGACCTGAGCTGAAGGCAGATGCTTAACCAACTGAGCCACCCAGGTGCCCCTTAATTATCTATTTTCAACTGTCTCTCTGCTAGAGGCCAGTTCCACTTTATTTATTCAGTGACTGGAGTTTCCAGGTGACGCAGAATCCCTGTGGCATTTTCTGCCTCTGTTTCCCTATTGTCTCTCTTTTTGTTGTATCTTTCAGTTTAAAGGGGGTGATTTGGGGACCTCCTGAAAATATAAACACGAGTGAGACTTTCCTAGATTATATTAGGCCAATATAAGTGATGACTCACCATGAGTAACTCAACTGAGATGGTGATTAACAATTTCTATTTTTGTGGAGGGAATATGGTTAACATCTGAGAGTTCTTTATATATTATTAGCAAATCTAATTTTTTTTATAATAACCCTTGATATATTTTCCTATTTTAACAGAACACATTAGAGTGGTGTTTATTCCTAAAAACCCAGCATTTTTCACTTGGCTTATATCTGTTACTGGAATTTCTGTGAATGTGTTTCTTTATTCATATTTTCTCAGACTTGAAGATGAAGTGACAAATAATCCTTGACTTTCATACACAGGGTGAGAGGTTTTAGTTGGGGAGGTTTGAGGCTAAAATTGTTGCTCCTCTCTCCAAGACTCCAGGAGCATATTATGGGAAGGAAGCCAAGAGAAATTTTTTCTTTTAAACCTCAGGGATGTATTACTGCTCTACAGTTACTTGAAAGATGAATAAAATTCTTTGACAAATTATGTTATTTTAGGTGATGATTATTAATCATTAAGAAACCAAAGCTTCTTCCAGTATGCATTAAAAACCATTTTGCCTTGGATTTTATAGTGTTATTACTCATTCAACTTCTCCTGAGCTCTATAATTATTCTAGGTGGTTATATAAATTGAATTTAGAGACCTTATTAATTAGACAAACCATTGCTAGCTTACTTGCAATTCTGGATCAGTGGCCCACCACTGCTCTCCCAATAAAGAAGTTTCAAATTTACTTTAACATGTGTTCTTTTCTGGATTTATGTCACTGTTGATTATTTATGGCTCATTTTATATCCTAGGCCTAGAAGATGCATTAGATTTATCCTATGGCTTCATTTGTCTTGGCAAATCACTGCCCCAACCTTTCCTCCATACATTTTTATTCCTTTGGAATAAAATTCAAAGTAAGTACTGATTTAGGAGCCATTTTCAGGTAGAGGTTATTAGAAAAAACCTAATTAATTAGTTTTAATTAGTTAATTGGTTAATTAGTTAACTATTTAATTAATTAGTTTTAATTAGTTAAGTAATTCTAATCAGTTAACTAATTATATGTTTATATATAATTAAATATATATATATTTGTTAGGTAATCTTTCACAATATAAGTAAAGAAAGCCACTTTTTGCTTTCTTTCTTTTTTTTTTTTTTTAAAGATTTTATTTGTTTATTTGACAGAGATCACAAGTAGACAGAGAGGCAGGCAGAGAGAGAGAGAGAGAGAGAGGGAAGCAGGCTTCCTGCTGAGCAGAGCACCCGATGCGGGACTCGATCCCAGGACCCTGAGATCATGACCTGAGCCGGAGGCAGCGGCTTAACCCACTGAGCCACCCAGGTGCCCCCACTTTTTGCTTTCTGTAACAATTTATATTCCCAGCAGTGGTTTAGCCTTAAGTAGACAGATACCAATCCATGCAGCTTTAAGGGTAGCATACCTGGCTATGTGTAAATTACTTCAGTGTGAAAAAATGTAGTTGAAGCTTTCTGTTCCATTTAATTTTTTATACTCAAAATGGCTTATAAAAGCAATTAATTGTATATTTAATTGTGTTGTATTTGTACGTGGCAGATCACTTTTTGAGGCAATGATTAAAATAAAGATATAAGACAAACAAAGAACTAATAGAGCAAGATAAGAGAGTAGAAGACTAAAATCTGAATCGATTCAGCACATAGACTAAGACTCAGACTAAGAGATAAGATTAAGATTTGACTGTGGTCATCCATTAGTTTTCCATTTATTATTACAGAATTGTCAAATAATTCTTCATACTAAACTGACTGTTAGGGACATTTTAATAGATTTTATTGTTCTTTACCATGTATCAGCTTATTTAATCCTATCCAAACCTAAGAGGTAGGCAGGCTTAGGTAAAAGTAATCTTTAGTTATATATAAATTTTCTTCAGTATCTTTCCCCACCCAGCTTTATAGAGATAGAATTGATACAATATTGTGTAAGTTTCATATGTATAATGTGATGAATTGAAATATAATTATCTTGTGAAACAGAGGCATATGTAAAAGACTTTATAAAGCACTTGAGTTTTCAAAATTTAACTAGTTAAAAGCCTTTAATCCACCAACTTGAAATGCTGATTTTCTCATCTACAAAATTTTCACATGCCATGGGCCCAGTTCTTTTTTTATTCTATTTTATTGGTCAAAACATCTAATTGTGAACCAATGTCATGTTTTATTAATTTGTACATCTTCATAATATATTTTCATCCCTGGTAGGACATAATTCCAGGCTTTAGCTATTCCTGAGCATTGACTCTTGTGTGTGAATTTCAGAATTATTGAGTTTCATGAAAACATTCTATTGGGCTCTTGAATAAGGTGGTGTTGGATTTAGGCATGCCTGTGTGGCTCAGTCGGTTGAGCGTCTGAGCATGTGCTTCCACTTGGGTTAGGATCCTGGGACCGAGTCCCTCGTGGAGTTCTGGGACTCCCTGCCCCATGGGGAATGTCCTTCTCCCTCTTCCTTTCCCTCTGTGCATGCGTGTGTGCTTTCAATCTCTCTTTCTTGCTCTTGGTCTAACTCTCTCTCAAAAAAAAAAAAAATCTAAAAAAAGATTGCATTGGATTTATAGGTTAAATCTAGATCATTAGCTTACTTCTAGCATCAACCTTTTCTTCCATGCGTATAAATATCTCAGTTTATTCAGGTATTTTTGTATGTCCTTCACTCAGCAAATATTTTTCAACACAGGCTATTTTTAGGTACTGTTATAGGTGTTGGAGATATTAATTAAAATGTGCCTATTTTTAAGCAGCTTATATTTTAGTGAAGGAAAAGAGAAAACAAATAAGATTCAAATATATACTATGTTGCATAGTGGTAAGTGCCCAGAAGAAAAATACAGTAGAGTATAGGGAGAAAGAACAATAAAAGTTCATGTGTGTGCATGTGAGCGCCTGTGCACTCTGGTTAGGGAGATCTTCACTGATAAAGTACCATTTGAACAGAGTTGAATCAGGAGAGGAGTTAAGCCACTTGTACATCTTGAGAAAGAGCTACTTTTCAGGTGGAACAACAGATGCAGATCTTCATGGTAGGAGTTTGACAGGAGAGCCCAGTGTGGTTAGAGGGAGAGGGTAGAAGCAAGAGAGTGGAGAAGAGGGAGATAGTGTCGGGGGTGGGGGTGGGGGTGCATTTTGCAATTGTCTCCAAAAAGATCTTGAGTATTTCTTGTCAGGTTTATTCCCGGGACATTTCATAGTCTTTTCTCTAAATATATATATATATATATATATATATATATATATATATATATATATATATATATATATATTATGTTCTTTCTAAAATTACCCATTAATTGGTCATTGCTGGTGTATAGGAGAATTACTGTTTCTTATATGTTAATCTTATATCCTGTTACACTATGAACTTATTTCTAGTATTTTAACAGTTGATTTTATTTGGTTTTCTATTAAGTAACAATCCTGCCTGATGACTGTCTCCTCCATTTCAGCCTATGTGTTTTATTTCTTTTTTCCTTGTTTTACTACATTCCTAGGACACTCAGTAAAATATGAAATTGTAACTATGAAAGTGAGCATCTTTTTCCTTTCTCTAATTTTAGTAGAATGCTTCCCATTTCATAATAAAGCATGGTGTTTGCTATTTCGTTTTTTAATGGGGCAGGGTAGATTTTTAGATGTTTGAGGGCAGCTATAAAATGAATTTTCTTAAAGATTTGGTTAAGCTTGCTCAAAAAGTTACTTGGACCTTTGCCTTTTTTTAGATAGTGAAGGGATGCGTCAGGATTCTCTGAGACCACCCCCAAGTTTGGTGATTTGCTAGAAGGACTCACAGGATTCAGTATTTGGTTTTATTCATAGCTAAGCTTTATTGCAGCAAAAGGGTGCAAGGCAAAATCAACAAAGGCAAAGGTGAATGGGGACAAAATCTGGAGGAAACCAGGTGCTATCTTCCATGGTCTTCTCCCAGTGGGGTCTCACAGGGTATGCTTAATATCCCCAGCAACAAAATGACCATGACCATATATGAACAATGCCAAGGAAGAACACTGGAGACTCAGCACCCAGGTTTTTTTTTTTTTTTTTAAATTGGGGGCTGGTTACATAAGCCCCCTTATAATGTGCACCAAAATTCCAGACTCCCATTAAGAATGCAGGTTTTTAGCATAAACCATACTCTTCATACAAACAATTGAGGCACAGTGAGCCACTCATTTAGAGGAAGTTTTGTATCAATGTAGGGAAGTGTTCCCTGGTTGAGATCCCAGAAATCAGCCAAGAGCCAGTCTTGCAAATGGACCTTTCTAATGATGGCAGTCTCAGGTCTGTTATAATAGAAACTTTTCTGCATGGAGGAATTGGGTCTCATAGAGTTAGGAGGTAGATCGTATTGATTACTGTTTCAGTTTCTTTTGTATTTATTGATTGATTCAAATTTTTAAATTCTTCATGAGATGATTTAGGTAATCTTTTCCTAGAAAACTTATTTCTTTTTTCTTCTTTTTTTAAAAAATATTTTATTTATTTATTTGACACACAGAGAGAGATCACAAGTAGGCAGAGAGGCAGGCAGAAAAAGAAGGGGAAGTAAGCTCCCTGCTGAGCCGAGAGACTGATGCTGGACTCAATCCCAGAACCCTGAGATCATGACCTGAGCCGAAGGCAGAGGCTTAACTCACTGAGCCACCCAGGCACCCCAAAATTTGTTATTTCATCTAGGTTTCAAATTCATTGACAGTTATTCATAATATTCCTTTATGATATTATTTTTAAGGCTTTCTTTAATGTTTACTTGTATTTTGTCTCAGATTATACTTGCCAAACGTTTGCCTCTATTAATATTTTTAATTGAGATCATGGTAGGTTAATATGAAGTTGTAAGAAATAATACAAAGAGATCTCATATACCCTTTACTCAGCTTCCCTGATGGTGGTACTGCTTTGCAAAGCTGTAGTGTAGTATCACAACCAGTATTCTCATATTGATGCAATCCACTGATCTTACTCAAGTTTGCTGACTATTGCTTGTACTTCCTTGTGTGTGTATGTGTGCATGTATTGGATGCAATTTTATCATGTGGCTAGATCTGTGTTTACAATGCTGTGGTCAAGATACAAAAGAGTTCCATCACCACGGTCATCTCTCCTGGTCCCCTTTTATAAGTACACATACCTCTTTCCTCCTCCCTTCTACATACACACACTTTTCCCATCCTTATCCACTGGCAATCCCTAATCTGTTTTCCATTTATAAGAATTTTGAATTTCAAAAGTGTTCTATAAATGGAAACACAGTACATAACCTTTAGGCTTTGACATTTCATTCAGCATAATTTTCTGGAGATTCACCCAAACTGTTGTGTGTATCAATAATTCCTTCCTTTTAATTGCTGAGCAGTATTAAATGGTATGTATATAAATAGACATCGGGGATGTTTTCAGTTTTTGACAATTGTGACTAAAGCTGCTATGAACACTTGTTGACAACTTTTTGTGTGAGCATACATTTTTATTACATTAGAATAAATGTCCAAGAGTGCAATTGCTGGGTCTTATGGTAATTTTGTGTTTAGTTTTATAAGAAACTACCAAACTGTTTTCTGGAGAGGTTTACCATTTTAAATTCCCACCAACATATTCCCATACCATGTGTGAGTGATATAGTTCCTCCTCACCAGCTTTTACTGTTGTCACTAGTTTTTATTTTATCCACTGTGATAGGTGTGAGGTGCAGACTTCCTGCTGAGCAGGGAGCCTGAGCCCTGCTCAATCCCAGGACCTGAGATCATGAAGGCAGACACTGAACTAAAGGCAGACCCTTAACTGACTGAGCCACCCAGGTACTGCTCTCTTTGTTTTTTTCAATTAACTTGTTTCAGGGGTGCCTGGGTAATTCAGTCAGTTGACCTTCCAACTCTTGATCTCTGGGTCCTAAGATCAAGTCCTGTGTTAGGGGCCACACTGGGTGCGGAGCCTACTTAAAAAACTAAACCAAGGAGTGCCTGGGTGGCTCAGTGGGTTAAAGTCTCTGCCTTCGGCTCAGGTCATGATCCCGGGGTTGTGGGATCGAGCCCCGCATCAGGCTCTCTGCTCAGCGAGGAGCCTGCTTCTCCCTCTTTCTCTGCCTGCTTCTCTGCCTACTTGTGATCTCTGTAAAATAAATAAATAAAATCTTAAAAAAAAAACACCCTCAGATTGTTTTTCAGAGTCCATAGTCTCTCACGGTTCACTTTCTCTTCCAATTTCCCCCAATTCCCTTCTCCTCTCTAACTCTCCTTGTCCTCCATGCTATTTGTTGTGCTCCACAAATAAGAGACTATGGACTCTGAAAAACAACTTGAGGGTTTTGAAGGGGCATGGGGTGGAAGTTCGGGGTACCAGGTGGTGGGTATTATAGAGGGCACGGATTGCATGGAGCACTAGGTGTGGTGCAAAAATAATGAATACTGTTATGCTGAAAATAAAAACAAAAACAAACAAACAAAAAACAAAAACAACAACAACAACACCAAACCAAACCAAAAAAACACGACTTCATTTCATTGGTGCTTTATTTTTGACTTAGAAAGATTTTCTGTGACATCCATTCTGATGTTAAACTTTCAAGTTACTAATTTAATTTAGCTTATTAATTTAAACTTTTCACTGTTGAGTTTATTTTGTTTTTATCTTTGTATGGAAGATTGAGATAGGAGATAGAACATACTAATTACTGTTTCAATTTAATGAAATATTAGGTTAATATTTTTATTTTCTATTAAATATAGCTCTGCTGAAAATTCCTTCAGAATCTCCTCGGGCATACCCCGCAGGTTTTGATATGTTGTACTTTCATTATTGTTAATTTCCTCTTTCTAATTTGTCTTTAAATTTATTTCTTAATACATGAGTTATTTAAAATTGTCTTATTTCCAAGTTTAAATTTTTGCTTTGCCTTTTGAGTTTAATATAGTTATGGTTTTTTTTAAAAGATTTTATTTATTTATTTGACAGAGATCACAAGTAGTCAGAGAGGCAGGCAGAGAAAGAGGGGGAAGCAGGCTCCCTACTGAGCAGAAAGCCTGACATGGGGCTCTATCCCACAACTCCAGGATCATGACCTGAGCCGAAGGCAGAGGCTCAACTCACTGAGCCACCCAGGCGTCCCAATATAGTTATGTTTAATTTGAATTTTGCTTCGTAGAAATTTATTTATGTTTACCATGCTTTCTTTTTTCTCCCCACCCCCTTTTCTGGTTTTTGTGGAATTGACCATCTCATTGTATTTGATGTTATTGTAGTCTTTATTTACTTCCCATTTAATGATTAGGAAGCTAAACAATTCTCTTGGCCTTCTAAATCTTTAATGCACATGCTTGACCTCCTTTAAAAATAGTTTTATTCAGCATTGACATGATAATTAAATCACGTGTATTTAAATATAAAAATTTGTATTTTGAAAGACTATATGTGTAAATATGTCTGACTTATATGTATTTTAACATGTATGTGTATATTTTTAACATGGCTTAGAATTACTATGTTGTTCTGCCTTGTCCAAGAAAAGAGCTACAGAATTCTTTCAATTTTCTTTTCCTTCTCTATCCCATCGACTGTCATGGTGACATCATCTAGAATTTGTCTCATGCTGTTGTTGTTCTTTTGTTGTCATCATTAGCAATCACTTTGTATTTATAGCTGTTGAGTTCCGGTCCATTTGTCTGGATGTTGGAGCTTTGTTTTACTTTTTTGTTCGTGTGCTGTCTCCCATCTTGCAGGGATTGCTAATAATTTCCTTGAATCTAAGATTAGCTGAGGGATTCTCATCTAACTTTCAAGAAGCTCTTTAGTAAATTCTAAGAATTTGGGGTGGGAAGGAGAAACAAGACCACCATCTTGACCAGGAACTCAGGAGTCATTTTTTTATATGAACAAGAGGTAGGCAGATATTTGGAAGTGAGACTTGTCTGTTATATCTATGCTTATCTCTGCTCCCCTGACTACTGACCAAATAGTTGACCTCATGGAACTTTCAGTTTCCCAGCCTGTGAAATGGACTTCATAACAGTCTTGGGAAGACAGAATGAGGTTGAAGAATGAAACAGCCTTGTATTACCACAAATTTGATGCTTAATAAATATTGGTTTCTTTTCTTTTTTTTAGGTCAGATAAAATGAAATATGATACTTTTATACCAGCTAAGTTGTGAACATATACAATAGAGTACCTCCAGGAGTTTGTGTAGCTTGTATACTTAACTGTATTTGAAAATTGTTTATCTAAAGTCTTGAGTGGTAGATTCATCACAGAGTGTCGAGGATACCCTTGGGATATCTAAGAACATATCAATACTTTGAAGATAGTATTGCAGTAGATGACTCTCATCTTGCACAATGCCCTCATGGAAATCTAATGGCAGAGAGCACTGATTATTCGTTGATTACTGAGTTATATATGATGTTATTATGTAGGGCACAGGCCCAGAGCAAGGGTCAGACACTGCTGTCCTTTGTGTCTATCATTTAATACTCCAGCCAGGGAAACCTGAACTTGAGAACTGCTTCCTGCTTTACAGAAAAGAAACGAATGAGCAGGAAATGACAGAAAGATATCACTTAGTATTGAGGTCCTATTTGCTTTTAATTTCTGATGCTTATTACTCAAACTATTTGTTTTGGTATGGTTCCCAGTTTTTCAACCCTGTAGGCATTCCTGGATTGTAGCTTCTTGGTTTCTTGTCCTGGATGCTGATCTCTTTGGATTCCAGGCCCCTTGTTATATAACCTAGGCAGTTGCCCTTTCTTTAAGACTAGCATGAAACTGTCAATGAGACTATCATGTAGGAGTGAATAAAGATGCATGATAAGCTAGGAAACAGTCAGCGTGGTACTGTGAAGACAAATCACGTCAGACTTATTACATTTTCTTCTCTGATAGAATGACAGGCCTCATAAACAAGGGGGAGTAATGGACAAGATCTATGTTGCTTCTCTGTAATCACTCCTGAAACACTCCAGGTATGATGGGGCCATATTTTATGTTTCCATATAGATGAGAAACACAGGATCTTTGTCACTGAGCCTGATTAATTTGTCCAGTTTTCCCAAGACTGTGCCTCCAAGCCAACATGCTGTATGTTACGCTGACAAAAATCAAGGTAGCAGAGTTAAAGAATTAAAGAGAGAACTCTGTTTATCTAGGTTTTGGACATGTGGGTAACCATAGTCAGAATTACAGGAAAGGGCTCAGATTGTAAGATTAAGAAAAAAATAATGAGACTTAAAGAGCTCTATCTTAATAAAAGATTCAGGAAGAATTGAGATGGTGTTGTAAACCGTCCAATGAAGGATGTAGTTTTTTTTTTTTTTTTTTTTTGAGGTACCTTAGATAAGGTGTTAGAAAGTATTTTGAACTGAGTAGGATTCTGATTCTGATTCAATCCAGCGAACAGTCTTTACAAACATGTACCTTTCATTGTACCTCCAGGAAAATGAAATGAGAAGGAATATGGATATTGCCAAAAAATGAGACAAGAGTTCACAAGAGGGACATCTGGGTGGCTCAGTTGGTTAAGCATTCAGCTGTTGAATTTAGCTCAGGTCATGATCTCAGGGTTGTGAGATTGAGCCCTGAGTCAGGTTCTGTGCTGGATATGGAGCCTGCTTAAGATTTTCTCTCTCACTCCCTCTCCCTTCACTCTTGTCCCCTTCCTTACTCACCTGCTATTTCAAAAACAAACACCCCCTTTTTTCTGTACTGTCATTTGCAAATATCTTCTCCCATTCCGTGGGTTGCCTCTTTGTTTTCTTGACTGTTTCCTTTGCTGTGCAGAAGCTTTTGATTTTGATGAAGTCCCAAAAGTTTATTTTGGCTTTTGTTTCCTTTGCCTTTGGAGACATATCTTGAAAGAAGCTGCTGTGGCTGATATCAAAAAGATTACGCCTATGTTCTCCTCTAGGATTCTGATGGATTCTTGTCTCACATTGGGGTCTTTTATCCATTTTGAGTTTATCTTTGTGTACGGTGTAAGAGAATGGTCGAGTTTCATTCTTCTACATATAGCTGTCCAGTTTTCCCAGCACCATTTATTGAAGAGACTGTCCTTTTTCCACTGTATATTTTTTCCCATTTTGTCAAAGATTATTTGTTCATAGAGTTGAGGGTCCATATCTGGGCTCTCTACTCTGTTCCACTGGTCTATGTGTCTATTTTTATGCCAGGAGTTCTTTATAGATCCTGGATATCAACAGACAAAAGATTGATATCCAGGATCTATAAAGAACTCCTCAAACTCAACATACACAAAACAGATAATCATATCAAAAAATGGGCAGAAGATTTGAACAGACACTTCTCCCATGAAGAAATACAAATGGCTATCAGACACATGAAAGAATGTTCATCATCACTAGCCCTCAGGGAGATTCAAATTAAAACCACATTGAGATATCACCTTACACCAGTTAGAATGGCCAAAATTAGCAAGACAGGAAACAACATGTGTTGGAGGGGATGTGGAGAAAGGGGAACCCTCTTACACTGTTGGTGGGAATGCAAGTTGGTACAGCCACTTTGGAGAACAGTGTGGAGATTCCTCAAGAAATTAAAAATAGAGCTTCCCTATGACCCTGCCATTGCACTACTGGGTATTTACCCCAAAGATACAGATGTCGTGAAAAGAAGGGCCATCTGTACCCCAATGTTTATAGCAGCAATGGCCATGGTCACCAAACTGTTGAAAGAACCAAGATGCCCTTCAACAGACGAAAGGATAAGGAAGATGTGGTCCATGTACACTATGGAGTATTATGCCTCCATCAAAAAGGACAAATACCCAACTTTTGTCACAACATGGTTGGGACTGGAAGAGATTATGCTAAGTGAAATAAGTCAAGCAGAGAGAGTCAATTATCATATAGTTTCACTTATTTGTGGAACATAACAAATAGCATGGAGGACATGGGGAGATGGAGAGGAGAAGGGAGTTGAGGGAAATTGGAAGGGGAGGTGAACCATGAGAGACTATGGACTCTGAAAAACAATCTAAGTGTTTTGAAGTGGCCGGGGGTGGGAGGTTGGGGTACCAGGTGGTGGGTATTATAGAGGGCGCGGATTGCATGGAGCACTGGGTGTGGTGCAAAAATAATGAATACTGTTATTCTGAAAATAAATAAAAATAAATTTAAAAACAAACAAACAGACACCCCCAAACTCTCCCAGTTTGTATCCTACTTGTGGTAAATGAACAATATGACTTTTATATGTGAAGGGTGGTCTATTCTTTTGATCTTTATGAGTTTAACAATTTCATTTGGAAAGAAAGGGGGAAAAGCCTAGCTGTGTTCTGCTGGTTGTTCCACAGAGAGCTAGACAGTATCTGAATTTTCAGTATCCAGCTTTTTCTTTAAAAGAGAACATGGATTATTCTCAGTCTTAATGGAAATTATAAGCAGTGTTGACTCAAGTGAAATATAGATTCGTGTCAAAGAGAGGAAAGTGGCTTTGTTGCAGAATGAGCTTCTTTGTTTCCTCTGCATTTTAGCTTGAGCACGATTTCATTGGAAGTCTTCTCTCACCTTCAACTTAGGTCATCTCAGCCTTCACTGAAGTCCCAGCACCAAGTATGTGCATGTTTGCGATGACACATAGCCACGTACAAAGGTCACATTTGTAACTTTTTAATTTAATCCTTCCCACTAGAGAGATTGCAAGCTCCCCTGAACACAGGGAATGTGTAGGTTTGTTCAGTCTTTCCTAACAAGAATCGAGCGTGGTGTCTGACACTCAGTAGACTCTCAGTAAATGAGTGAGACAAGGAATGAATGTGTGTGTGCGTATAGTCAAGATATTAAAATACTGGGGAAAATTTGAGAAAACAAACCATGAGGTCAAGTAAAACTAGGTAGAACACCTACTATTAAACTTCTACATGAAGTTTTATAGTAGGTGTTCTACCTTTTTGAGTAAGGGAGGCAACTTTCCAACCATACGGAAGAAGCAGAGCAATGGGCAGGAGCCAACACTATCACATTCTGCGTGGGTGGCAGAGGGATGAGACGTGGGCCTGGTTCCTGCCTCAGTTTTCACCCATCTCAGTAACTGTTACTGAACATGTTTTTCTTCTATCATGCCATGGAAAGCCTATTTAAATGCACTCTGAAAAAATAAAAAGAAAAAAGAAAAACACTCAGTGGGTCCTTGTGATGCAGTGAGTGTGCTGGAGGGCCTGGGAGAACAAGACGTGGTTGGCTCAGCCTGGAGGCTGGCTGCTCAACACTTCTTCACTCTGCTGACATTGCTTCCCGGAGCGGGAAGTTGGCCTCATTTACGGGGGAGCGGGAGAGCTAACAGGGATTTTGACAGCAAATGAACACAGGCCACAGAATAATTTTCTATCCGTTAGCGACTTCATGATTTCATGACTTCCTATTTGATAGGAGAATCCAGGACTCTTACCTAACATTTGTCATCTTTTGTTTTTCCAGCAAAGTACAGGAGAAGGGAGGAAAAGTGATCTTAGCAGGGATGGGAAAAATAAGGTAGAAAGAATCCAAACATTCATTTTATGGTCATTGTGAAATGAAGACCAGGAGGGGAGCAACTTTCATGGTAAACATGGATAATGCTCACTTCCTATGGCCTTATTATCTGTGCCTAATTAATTTCTATCTTCATGAATAATTTTCAGTATTAGGGTTATTATGCAAATATTACTAAAGCTGAAACAAGGGGCGCCTGGGTGGCTTTGTCGTAAAGCCTCTGCCTTTGACTCAGGTCATGATCCCAGAGTCCTGGGATTTAGTCCCACATCGGGCTCCCTGCTCCGAGGGAAGCCTGCTTCTCCATCTCCTACTCTCTCTGCTGTGTTCCCTCTCTCACTGTGTCTCTCTGTCAAATAAATAAATAAAATCTTAAAAAAAAAAAAGCTGAAACAAAACGAAAGAGCTTCATTGTATATTTCAAAAAGATCTGAGGAACTGGTGAGGTTTTGAGATTGAGGGTATAAGATAGGAAGAGAAATTGTGGCTACTTATTGGGACTTCATCAAGAGGGGAGGTAGTTTTTTTTTTCCTTAACCTAGTTGGGGTACAGTTCCATCTGAACCCCGGTGATTGGCTTGAGGACTTCTCAGTGACCCCTCCAGGGCTCTGATTCTATGAGCAACAGCAACAAAAATACTAATACTCAGAAACACATCTAGGTGAGTGATAGGGTAAAATTTAAACTTTATAAATAAATATTCTTTACAACATAATCTGAGTTCCATTTTCTTTTACACTTCTTTTTCTTTCTTTCTTTCTTTTCTTTTTTTCCTGAGAAGCAAAGCTCTTACATGTAAACTAATGGGTACTATTGGTGGTAGGCTTTGTGGAAGTCAGACATAATCAGATTTCAGATGTAAGTGCCCCATTTGGCTTATAGTAGGGAAAAATGAATTGAGAAGTACATCCAAGTTGGAATTCACTTTTTTTTTTTAATTTTTTTTTTATTTATTTGAGAGAGGGAGAGACAGAGCACAAGCAGGGGGAAGGGGAGAGATGGATGGAGAGAACATTAAGCAGCTCTCCACACTCAGTGGGGAGCCTGACGCAGGGCTCTATCCCAGGACCCTGGGATCATGACCTGAGCGGAAGGCAGAGGCATTAACCAACGGAGCCACCCAGGTGCCCTGGAATTCACTTTTTATTTTAGCAAAGGCTGGTGGCTATCATTAGTAGCCACTTAAACGTCAGTGTATCATCTGTGAAAACTATGAGAAATGATAAAACTGACTAAAAGAAAAATAATTTTGCACCTTTGATGAGGGCTTAATTTTTGTGAAGTGTGTATGTGTGTATGCATGTGTGTGTGTGGGAGGTGACCCAAGGCAGCTTCTGCAGATCAGAGAGGGTGTGGTTTGTGAGGAAACCACAGAAGACCTTGGGGCTAGGCATGGGGGTATGTGTGTGGGTGCAGTTTTGCTGAAGATAAGAGGATCTCTCTGGTTGGATGGGAAGAATCAAACAGAATACTCCCTCAAGTCAAATTAAGTAGGTGGCTTCTAACTAGGTTTCATCTGCTTTTATGTCTATAATAAGAGCATAGAAGTGAGATCGTATGACTAAATTCAGTGTGGAGACCCTTCCCCTGTGTAAAATAGCAGAGCCATGTCAATGAAGGAAAAACACATAAAGTGATTAACAGAAAATATCCCTGTAATTTCATTCTTGATGTATGAAGAGTTTACTTAGACTAAAATAATTTCTATGCCAATGTGGAAACAGTTACTTTTGGATTTACTTGCATTCTTGATGATGTGCATTTCTGAGGAAGTTGCATTCATAATGATTTCATCAGGGAGTAATCTTGAGGTACTCTGATAGGGATGCCATCGTGTCTGTCATGTTCAAAAACCATGCTCTCTCAGTTTCACATAAATTCTTTATAGTTCCTTAAGAAATTGATAGAAGAGTCACTTTTTTTCATGTAAGGAAAAAGCCTATGATCTCCTCACAACCCATGTTTTCTGAAAAATAAATATGATTTATAATATAATGAAATTATTTAGATATGACATCAGATCAACTTTTAGTACTAAAATGTTTATAATGGCATTAGTCATCATACATTCTGTATGACTTTGATAGCCCCAGCAACGAAGGCAGCCATCCATCCATCTACTCATTATTTTTCTAGCTGCTTCCTCAGGCCATATGAATGATGCAGTCCAGTTTCATCTTTGTCATTGTGGAACAATCTTCTTTTTTATTTATCACTGATCCCCTGGCACATTCCCTGAACCATCTAAATTATTTTTTTCTGAGCTTGCAGTGAGTCAGCGTCTGATACAGTGGTAGTACTGGAGAGGAGCATACATGTTGTAGCTGTGGTTTGAGCACTCTGCCTTTTGATGGGAGTGCACAGGTGGTATGAAGAGGAAAAAGGGAGGGCTATGCTTTCATTTGGAATATAATCAAAGGACTACAGTATTCTGTTTTTACCCACAACTTTTTATTATGCCCTAGTTATGGGTCTGACACTGTTTCTAATTTTCATAATTTATGGAAAAAAATCACATAATTTTCATAAATGCATTTACAACAGTCTTATGAAATAGATATTATTATCCAAATTTTTTTCAGATGAGAAAATTGGAACAAGGAGGAACGAAGTGATTTGTCTGAAGTCCTACAACTAACTGCTCAGGATTTAAGCCAGATTTCTCTGACTACAAAATTGGGTTCTTAAATAACATACTGTACTTCCTCTTTGGGGACCCAGCCTACTTCGGTGTCAGAGAGGTCATTAAATCAGAGTTTCCCAGAGTGGGGAGATAAACATGCAGGTTAAAAAAAAAAAAAAAAAGAGTTTCGGGAAACTTCATGCAGGTGGTTAGCAAGATTTGGTTCTGCGAGATGGATGCATTGTGTAGCTGTGCTTCACAGCGCAGAAGCATCTAGAAATGCCACTTCAAAATCTGTTCTGAGGTTAGGTTGCATGTTCAGTGTTCTTATCACGACAAGTTAAAATAAAATGCATATGGCTTATAAAGTAAACATTATTTACATATATTTTTTTCTAAGATTTTATTTATTTACTCAAGAATGGGGGAGAACAACAGAGGGAGAGGGACAGGCAGACTCCATGCTGGGCCTGGGATCCTCAGGGGGCTCCATCTCAGAACCCTGACATCATGACCTGCGCCGAAAACCGAGTCTGACGCTTTATCAACTGAGCCACCCAGGCACCCCTACATGCATTTTTAAAAGTATTATACATTTTGCTGAGGGTAGAAATTACAAGTATTCTTTTTTAAAATTGTTTTTTTTTTGTAGTTCATGTGATATCTCATATATTTGGAGAGTGTCTATCAAATATATGCATGTCTCAAAGCAGCAAAATGTCCCTACCACTCAGCTTAAAGAAAGAAACACTACCAATGTTTTAGAGGTTACTCTGGTCCTTGACAATCCGGTACTCTTTCAGAGGAGACCACTATCCTGGTTTTGTTTCCATACCTAAGGAATGTGTCCCCAAATAATACATTGCTTAGTTTTGCCCGTTTTTGCATTTTATATAAATGGATTCATATACTATCTGCATTTTTCTGTGACTTGCTCATTTGCCTCACCAATGTCTGTATGAGAGTCATTCATCGTGTTATGTGAGACCGTAGTTCATTTTTTTGCCTAGGCTGAATAGTGCTCTATTTATGGCTCCTGCAATCCTTGTTATCACGGTAAAGTGTGCTACATATTATGCTTATCTCTTTATTTTGAGTACAGTGCTTCTATAAACACTTTTGCATACATCTCTCAGTGCAGATGTGCAAGAAGTGTATATATATAGGCCTATGAGCAGAATTACCATGTCATAGCCATGCATTTGGTGAACTTTACAAGATGATGTGAAAGTTTATTTCCTAGGTATTCCACTGGCAGTAAATGTGAGGTCGTGACCCACATCACCACCAGGTGGTTGGTTAGGGTCATGGTTCCCTAGTTACTAATCAGAATTTATTTTATTTATTTATTTATTTATTTATTTATTTATTTGACAGAGATCACAAGTAGGCAGAAAGGCAGGCAGAGAGAGAGGGGGAAGCAGGCTCCTCGCTAAGCAGAGAGCCTGATGTGGGGCTTGATCCTAGGACCCTAAGATCATGACCTGAGCTGAAGGCAGAGGCTTCACCCACTGTTTGGTTGTATTTTAAATTAATTCCTAGTTATTCTTTCTATATTCTGGATATATCTTTATTTGCAGATATCGTCTCCCAATGTGCTGCATATTTTCATTTTTATTGTGGTATCTTAGGGGCCAGCATGTTTCCCCTGTGCTCCCCTGCTGCCTTCATTATGGTATCTTAGGGACAAATCCTCATTTAATGTCGTCAAACCTGATCTTTCATGGTTCATGCTTTTGCCATCTTGTTTGAGATCTTAGGAATTCTCTCTTGTATTTCCTTCTGAATGTTAAAAAAATTTTCCACTTCGATTTAAACCTTAGATCTAAAATGCATTTTTTATTAGGACGTGAGGTAGGGATTTAATTTCATTTCCCCACATCTGGATATTTTAGTACCATTTATCATTTAGTACCATTTATCATTTCCCCCGAATCATTAGCAGTGTTACCTGTTTTATATATCAGCCTTTCATAAATGCATGGAGTTGATGGAATTACCTGTCTTTCTATATTTCTATTTATCAAATATGTGTGTAGTGCCTACTATGTGCCAGTTGCTGTTCTAAGAGTTTTATAAAGATTAACTCAGCTAATCTTTATAAGGAAGTTACTTTTATTACCCTAATTTTATAGATGTGGCCATTGAGGCACAAAAGCTTAACTTTTCCAGAATCACCCATCTGGAAAGACCCAAAGTTTGAGCTCAGGCAGTCTGGCCCTGTATACCATGCTGCCTCTCCAATATTCACGTGTTGCTTTTTGTTAGTAGAAGCTTATAATTAATATTATTATAAAGTAAGACAAATCTTTCAGTCTGGTGCTGTTCATTTCAGAATGTTATAGCCCTTGGCATTTTTCTCTTCCAGTTTTAAATCAGCAAGTAAATTTATGCACACCCCCATAGGCATACCTGCAACCGGTTGATACTCTGAGTTTACCCTGAAACTGTAGATCAGTTGTCAGAGAGCTGGTATCTCTCATGATATTGAGCATGGTATTTCTTTCTGTGTGTTTATAATTTTCTCCATAAAGGTCTTATATATCTACTGTTACATTGATAGAAAAAATATACACTAAATATATATGATAATATATGATATATATTCTATATTTTGTATAACATTTTTATATATACATATGTATGTATCTATAGTGAGCTTAACATGGGCAGAAATTTTTGTCCTTTATTTATTTATGTATGTGTATTTTTAATTTCTATTGTTTTTAATTTCTATTCATTTTAATTTCTATTCATTGACTAGTTCATGACACATAATGGCCACCTAATACATAGTTTTTGAATTAGTGAATTATCATGGCATACTTTAAAATTATGTTTCTAACCATTTATAGATATTGAATAGGAAAACCATTAATGTTTCTTTATTAAAGTTATAGCTTAATCATAGTGATAAACTTCTATCATTTCTAAAAAATTATCTGTAGATTCTTTTGTGTTTTGTATGTGGTAAAATACATATTTTTTTCTTTCAATCCTAACACTTTAGTTCTTGTTTTGTTTTTTTTTTTTTGTCTTATTGGAACCAACAAGAGTTCCTAGTTTGGTGACAAAAGTGATGGAAATGAATATTCTTACCTTGTTTCTCCTTTCAAAAGAAACATTTTTCTGTTTTACCATCAGGTATGGTGTTTGTTAAAGAGTTTTAAAAAAATACCCTCTATTATTTTAAATAAAGAAGTCTCTTTTTATTCTAGTTCACTGATAATTTAGGAAAAAATTTATTGAGAAGATCATGTTTTCTCTTTTAATTCATTAACAGAGTAAATTAATACATTTTATAGTACTAAATCTTACATCTTTGGAATGAACGTGTTTGGTCATTATGAATCATTTTCATGTAGATGTGTAACTTTTTTCATAAGTTGGTGAGTTATTTTTGCTAATATTTTACTGAGAATTTTGCATCTATATTCATAAGTGAGATTGGCAATGGGGATCAAGAGTGAACTAGCCCATAAAGAGTGGGACTTTTCCTAATTTTTCTGGATTCTGAAGGAGTTTTATGTAAGACTGAATTCATATTTCTTGAATGTTTCATAGAACATCCCTGAAAAAACCATTTATACTTAGTGACATTGTGCTTAGTTTTAAATTCTGATTCAATTTTTTTCAATATTTATAGATTTAAAAGAAGGTCTCCTTTTCCTTTTTGAGCCAGTTTTGCTGTGTTGATAAGTTTTTGTTAAATTACATTTGGTAGAAATGTGTTCATTTTACATAAATTTTCATCAGACCTTTTCATCTCATCACAGTTGTTAATGTCTGCTGTGCCTTCATTTATGTTTATTGCTATTTTTTTCTACTTTTCTCTTTTTTTCCTTGATCAATGTCTTTAGTCACTTTTTTTTTAAAGAATGAATTTTTGGGTTTATTGACACTCTACATCATATTTTTGTTTTCTTTTTTATTAGTTTTTGTTCTTCTCTTAGCTGTTTCCTTCATTTAGTTTTTTTTTCCATTTATTTTCTTAAATTTCTTTATTTGGATGCTGAACTCATTTATTTTCAGAATTTCATCTCTTTATTATAAGTGTTTAGTACTTTCTCTTAGCTTTATCACACAATCGGCCACATATGGTACCAGAGTGCATCATTTATTCTAAGGGTTATTTTATATAACACTTAGGAGAAAATACAATTGCAGTATTATGGTTTCTCATCATTTCTAATTTTTATTCTACACTTATTGGATGATTCTATAAACTTTTAAAAATGTAATTATGCCACATATTGCTCTTGTGCATATATATGAAAGAAATGCATCCAAAAGTAAACCAAAACCAAATTGGTTAAGATATTGATCAAACTTCTTCACATTCAGAAGCCATTTCTTCTGAATCATTAATTGATGCAGTCATAGACTTTTATTTTTGTCCATATTATGTCATCCTCTCTGCCATCAAAGGCATTCCTTAAAGAGTGTTTTACTATTTTTCCTGGAATTTTATTCCAAAATTCTTACAGCTATTCTGTGAGTTTTGACACAGGTGTTTCCTTGATCTTACCAGAAATATGCCACTGGATCATTTTTGGTGAACAAACAGAATTTGTCTTTTTTTTTTTCCTCAAATGATCCTGAATTTTTACACACTCAAATATGAGGAAGATATTTTCTTCTTATGTCACCAGGAATAACAGTCCATTGTGAAGGTAAAGGCAATTATGTCATCTGGCCGACTATGGTTGAAAGTTATCATTGATTATAAAATATATTCTGATTTCAGAGATGTTAAAATGTGAAAAACTACATGCCTTAGATTAGATACAAGATAGTGTTCAGCTCTAAGTATTTTCTAATTTCTGTTTTGATATCTCCTTTCTTCTTTAACCTGTAGGTTACTTAAAAGCTTATTTTAACATTTCTAAATGCATGACTGTTTTGTTTTGTTTTTGCTATTGATGGCTAATTTTTTCCCATTTGTATTTATTTATTAAAATTGTAAAAATTTGAGTATAGTTTTTTTTTAAAGATTTTATTTATTTATTTGACAGAGAGAGATCACAAGTAAGCAGAGAGGCAGGCAGACAAAGAGGGAGAAACAGGCTCCCTGCTGAGCAGAGAGCCCGATGTGGGGCTCAATACCAGGACCCTGAGATCATACCCTGAGCCAAAAGCAGGGGCTTAACCTACTGAGCCACCCAGGCACCCCAAAATTTGATTACAGTTGACACACAATGTTACATTAGTTTCAGGCGTACAGCATAGTGATTCAACTTCTCTAACATTATGCTGTGCTCACCACAAAGGTAGCTACCCTTCATCACCATGCAGTGCTATTATGGTATCATTGACTATATTCCCCGTGCTGTGCCTTTTATTCTAATGACTTATTCATTCCATAACTGGAAGCCTGTATCTTCCACTCTCCTTCACCCATTTTGCTCCTCTTTTTTTCTCCCTCCTTTCTGGCAACCATCAGTTTGTAATCTGTTTTATGAGTATTGACTGGTAACTTATATTCTAATATAAATAAACATTTATATTACATATATTAATATATACATTTGCTTTTATACACATATTCTAATATATACAGATGTATTCTACACTGTGCCAGTGGTTTTGAAATTTGTCAAGACTTGTTTTACTGCTTTAATATGGTTCATTTTTGTTAATGTCCCTTTGAGAAGAATTCTCCAGGTTTTGTGGTTTATGTACTGTGTTGCTCAATATCTTTAATGATTTTTTCATCTGCTTGATGAATCAGTTTTTAAGAGAGATGTGTTAAAATCGCCTTTCATCTTTGTGAATTTTTCAAATTCCTGTCTATTGGCAATTTCTGCTTTATATGTTTTGAAGTTATGTTACTAGATACATACAAGTTTAAAATGATGTTTTCAGGGTAATTAAAATTTTGATCCATATGTAGTTATTCTGTGTATCACTGTTTTGTGTCTAATGTCTATTATATAACAAATTTTTTAGATCTGTTTCTTTTTTAAGTTTAAAGTTCCAGTATTGTTAACATTATTATATAATTATTATATCCTAGCAATAATTTATAATATCACTAGTAATAATTTTTATATTATTTGATCTCTAGCAATATTTGCATATATCTCTAATAATGATTTTTGAATGGGGATCTATTTTGTATTATTAAAACCAGATTTATTTTGCTTAGTATTTGACATATAATTTTTAACCTTTGACTTTAAACCCTTTAGTGTTTTAATTCTCTTTTGAATTTCACATAAATAGTTCATTGTTGTATTTTTGAAAAATTCAGTTTGGCAATCTTGATTTTAACTAAAGATTTTAGTCTGTTTACATTTGTTTTAATTACCAGTACTTTAAAATTCTATCTATAATCTTACTTTGTGCTTTCAATTTCTAATTTTTCTGTTTCTTTCTTTTTTTTGGTTTACTTTTGGATTGAATTTTCCCCCTAGACTATTTTGGGAGTTATAATCTCTATGTCTGTTCTTTTAGTGATTTCTCTAGAAATCTTAATATGTATATTTAACAAAGTCTACTATTAATGAGTACCTTTTCCTTCTTTAAGTGCAATGTGAGGGATTATAAGTCAAATCTACTTACTCCCCTCTGTACTTTTTAGAATTGTTCTGGTCTTTTAGTTCTATTTTTAATACCAGAAATGAGATATCATAGTGACTAAAACACACATTATACTACTTTTTCTCCTACTTTCTAAAATGTAATCTCAGAAATTAACTCTTTATTATATGATATAATATCTTACATAATGTTCTCTAGTCTGTGCCCCTAACACATTTTATGCTCTTTTGGACTAAGCATCTGGTTTTATTTATTTATTTATTTTTATTAATCAGCAGTGCATGAGACAGTGCTCTGTACTTAGCAGTTATTAATAAATACTTGCTGGCTCATTGACTCAGCATCCAGTTATTCTCATGAGATTTCATTAAATGAGAAAGTTTAACAACCAAGTTAAAATGTTTAGAGATTTTTTTTTTCTGCTGTGGTTAGTATTGGTTTTCTGTGATCCATTTCCATGGGACTGATTCAACTGGAAGTTTCAATTACTAGGCCAATTTGGTGGGGGAAGTGGTCATGGGAAGAGACATAAAGAGAAAAAATGGGGAATGCAAAAAATATTATTGCATGTTGTGATCATGTGAAAAGCAGTAAAGCTAGTATGGTTTCATATTTTATTTGCTGTACTTCCATCTATATATATACATATATATATATATTTTACTTACTGGCATTTATGAGTACTCATTAGTCTCCTGCTGTAGATCAGGCAGTGATAGATTTTATTCCTTGGCCTCATTCTGGGTGAGATAAGGCCATGGTAGATTCAAAACAAAATTTACCACTTTCTTTTTAACCATGCTGCTTTTCCCAATAGTCCAGTGTCTTTCAGATAAAAAAAAAAAAAAACCTCTTTCTTCAGTACGTGGTGAGCACTCATGTTCATTTTTCAGTCTTATCTTTTTCACTTGGTTCATCTAGAAAAGCTTTTTTTCCCCCACTAATAAAAACAATTTTCTTGCCTTATAGTATCTGATCCAAGAGAGCTTAAAAATAAACCTGAATTTCACTTAAGATAATGTAATAAAAGAACTCTGGATCAGACATCTGTTACTCATTATTTATAACCTCTGGCTAAAAGTCATGCTAATCTAGAGTTATTGCTATTTATTTCTCAGACTGCTTGCTCAAAAGACTCATGCATTGTCTTTAGTTATTTTCACTTTGCTTGTGATGTCAGTAAAGCCTAGGTAAGAGCTGAAACACCAGGTTTTACTGGGGAACAAAGGACCACCGCTATAAAGCAAGGTTGTGGTCCAAATGTGTCAGTTCTAACCACTGCCTCAGTGATCTTTTGTCACTATACTTAGCTGGTGAAGAATAATTTGGAATTTTTAGCTTTCAATAATAGTTTTTTTTTAAAGATTTTATTTATTTATTCGACAGACAGAGATCACAGGTAGGCAGAGAGGCAGGCAGAGAGAGAGGAGGAAGCAGACCCCCTGCTAAGCAGAGAGCCCAATGCGGGGCTCGATCCCAGGACCCTGGGATCATGATCTGAGCCGAAGGCAGAGGCTTAACCCACTGAGCCACCCAGGCGCCCCTCAATAATAGTTTTTGACTGTACAATATATACAAACTAATATAACACTGTAAGTTAACTAACTGAAATGAAAATAGAAATTTAATGAGAAAATAATAATAGTTTTCTTCTAAAGAAAGGCGGGGTATTTTTATGTATATTCTTGAAATTCATGTGAGATTATACAATCTTCAACAATTTTTAAATTTTTCATTGAGATTATTTACTGCGTTGTTACATATGGGTGCTGGGATCCAAAAGGATCAAGAAAGGAATTCCCATGACCTCATGAAAATCTTTGTTTCTGAAAATCTTTGAATTCTGATCAGAATGCTTGTAAAGAAAAAAGGATTCACTTCGTAGTCTATAATGTGTTAAGTAGGAGCTTATTAAGTAAATTCTGCTGATGCCTGGACAACATATGCTATATTGATCATGAAATTGAATTCTGAATCTACCTCGGAAAGACCTTTGAAACATGTGAATCAATATACTTTCTGCTTTCCCTTTAAGGATCCTCCCTATGATAAGAGGAAGGTGGATGGGGGATTTCCTCTCAATTTTCAATATTCATTGGCAATGTAAAATGAAGAATTGAAGCAGCTATACCAATAATAGGTCTCCATCTTGCATTCTCCCCCAACCCCTAAAACATTTTTATCTAAATTGTCTGCTATTTGCTGACAAAGGTGAATCAAACTGTTTCACTGTATGACATAGATATCCTCATGCAGTCAAACAGAATGTAATTCTGACTGATTCATAGCATATAGCTTCAGTGACCCATTGACAATTTGAATGGAAAGAAGGATTTGCTTGGCACTACCAATAAATATTACTTATGCTTTTCCCCTCCTCATCTCAAAGTGTTGCCATTAGGGAAAGTGATGTTCTTGGGACTGTCGCTTAGACAGCTCATTTTTGGACGTACCTGTGGGTCATTGGGTTGAAGACATAGTGTAGATTTCCATCATTTCTGCCCACTGGAAAAGCTTATGGCGTGAAAGCAATTTCTTCCTTCTATGCCCACACCTTGGTCATTATTTTCTCTACTTAAGAGTAAATTAAGTCTTTATGTAAATGAACTTAGGGTTATACCTCCTAAAGGAATTCTTAGAAAGAAGGGTTTAATGCAGGGTATCCATGCATGCCAGAAAGAGGTGTTTCTCAGTAATGCTGAGACGGCTTTACAAGATATCTCTTTGGTGAAAAAGTTTTTATGAGAAAAAGACAAACTTTTTAAAAAGACTTCATTTATTCATTTGAGAGAGAGCGAGAGGTAAGCGAGAGAGAGAGCGAGAGGTAAGCGAGAGAGCGAGAGAGAGCGAGTGAGCACAAGCAGGGGGAGCGGCAGGAGAGGGAGAGAGAACATGAGCAGGGGATGGAGCAGAGGGAGAGAAGCAGCCCCCGCACCCCCAAGGAAGGAGCCTGATGTGGGGCTCAATCCCAGGACCCTGGAATCATGACCTGAGCCAAAGGCAGACACCCAACTGACTGAACCTCCCAGGTGCCTCTAAATCTTCTTGTTGTCTTAAATTTCAGTGTCCTATCTCTGAACTAAAAAGACAGTAGATGCTGCATATGGAGCATCTTAATTTGTCTTTGCCCCATCCTGACTCAGAAAGTGATTTGCTTTATTCAGGTCATGGTGCAGCAAGAGTTGCTGTTGACTACTGAGTTCCTTAATCTATATTGATAGCATAAGGTTAAATCTGTGGGGCACTAGGTTTTCAGCATCTTTCTGTCATTTCCTAAGAGCCTGAAGAAAATAGAACAACAAAGTATATTTGCAGTTAATATATTTTTAAAAGATTTTATTTATTTATTTGACAGAGAGACACACAGTGAGAGAGGGAAAACAAACGGGAGTGGGAGAGGGAGAAACCGCTTCCTGCAGCGTAGGGAGCCCAAGACAGGGCTGGATCCCAGGACCCTGGGTTCATGACCTGAGTGGAAGGCAGACTCTTAGCGACTGAGCCACCCAGGCTCCCCTACAGTTAATACTTTAAAATATCTCAAAATAGATGTAGGAAAAACCTTCCCATTTCCAAAGTGAAAAGGCTTATTTAAGAATTCATTGAGCACATGAGAATTGTGTATTATTTGTAACTTATTCACAGAGTCTAAAACTAAAGAGAAGCCGAATGTCAAGTTTCCTTCCATTACTGAGTTCACTGTTACGAATTTAAGGCTTTTGCTTCATTTCTGAGTTATCATTAGAGTAGATTATAGACGTGGTTATCTATAGATTCCCAGCTGTAAAAAATAGGGGAATGTAGTCACTCAAGTTTTAGAAATTAAATTAAGAGGAGTTATCTTTTGAAATATCTGAAAAATGTATTGAGCCTTGGTGAGTTTAATTTCAGTGTGTTGAATGAAAATCAAAAGTCGTTTCATTTAGTTAAGGTTCATAGATGGAGGAAGGTGTCTTTCCGTGCAGAGATATCAAGGAAGAGTGGAGGATGACTTACACTTCATCTTTGGCTTCTGATTTAGTGAATGGTCAGACAAAAGCTATCTAGCATTGGTTGGATGTTAACCAATGTTAGGTAGCTTTTGTTCTGGTATAGTGGAAATCATTAGTAACCTTGACTTCCAGGTATTTCAAGGGATGCAGCTTGAAGGTAGTGATAGAAGTGAAGACAAAATAACTTGCTAGAATAAGAAACTTGGATTAGTTCAGTGTTATTGCCACTTGAGTTGGAGGAAATCTGTATGAGATGGTTGAACACAAATGCAATTACTAAATAAACAAGAGAACAATAAAGGGAAATGCGCCTATCTCTTAGTTGACGACAGTTTTTGTTACGTACCAGTCTGAATGCTTCCTGCCCCACTCCCACACCCCTCTAGATAGAGACTCCTCTTTAATACAAAGATTCTGTGTGCACGTGTATTTTGTGCTGTGTATATGTGTATATGTGTTCTCAGTATAGGGTTATAGGATTAGGGGCTTAGTGTTCATATTTAATTTCAAGTCTTGATGACTCATTGATTTCATGACACTTTTATGACCTTCAACTTCTAATTTTAGTACTTAACCTAATGCCTTTCTGAGCACCTGTCTTCCATACTCATGGATTACTCACTTACCTCCTATGTAGTTATGTATTCAGTTGAAATAGACAGTATTTAGGATAATTTATGACCACACAGAATTGTTACTGTGCGCAGAATTTGCTACTTAATTAGCCAGTTTTGTCTTCTATCCAGAACACTGCAGGTATTAAAATACTCTGGGTGTCAGAATCTGCCCTGGCTTCTCACCTCGCAGAGGTTTGGTTCTCAAGAATCAGAATGGCAGAGCAGGAAGAACTAGCCCAGCCCTAAAAACCTAGCCTTGTAGTGTGTGATCACTGGCTGTTCTCTAACTACCGTATCACCGTTTTCCTTGATTCTCAGCCTCTGACTCTTTGTTCTAGACTTTCCCTTGTTTCCTATCACTGGGCTGTGTAGTTCTTGGTATTCTTCTCCCCTGCAGTTGAGTTTCCTTTAGTACAGTCTCTGCCTTTCCACAGTGGCCTTCAATGTGATGTTCTGCCAGAGTGTAAGTCCAACAAAGGGAGGATATCTGTTTGTTTTGTTCATTGCTATGCCTTCAGTGACTGGAACAATGCTTGGCAGGTGTCGAGTTCTCAATACATACATGTTGAGTAACATTTATTGACTTCTATTCCTATAATTTTGTTTTCCTCTATCTCTCTTACCTTTGCATTTCCATGAGTAGCCTTTGTCATCAGCTGTCTAACCTTTATTACCTAGAGGGTGATCCCAGAACTCCAGAGAAAATCCCCTCTTTCTCTGTGCTCTTACCATATAGCCAGTTCTGGCCCATGGCAGTCCACTGCATGATATAGTCAAAGATGTTAATATTATAAGGTGTTATCAACTATATTAGAGTACATTTCAGCTGGCACTAAGGATGAATGAGAGTCTCTATGTGACTTTGGCCTCTCCCCAAATAGATACTTTTATGACTAAGAAGTTCTTAGGTTTTATCAGAGAGCAATTTCAGGACATCCTTAGATAAGTATATTTATTTTTCTATGTTATCTATCTGTTGGGTGTTAGTGATCTTTCCTGCAGCATGAAAAATATGCTTTGGGAAGAAGGACACAGATCTAAATGGATCATGCAGATGGGCGACAGGCCTTCTATAGTCTTAGGAAGTCCCCAAGTAATAATGATACTATGGTGGGGGCACCTGGGTGGCTCAGTCAATTAAGCATCTGACTTTGGCTCAAGTCATGATCTCAGGGTCCTGGGATCAAGCCCTGCGTCGGGCTCCGTGCTCAGTGGGGAGTCTGCTTGTCCCTCTCCCTCTCCTTCTGGCTTTCCCCCTCCTCATGCCCTCTCTGTGTCTCTCTCAAATAAATAAATAAATAAATAATATATTAAAAATAATGATACTATTGTTTAGGTGAAGATGTACACAGACACTTGCTTCTAATATCTAGTGACACTATTTCGACTATTGAGAATTAATCTAATACAGTTCTCTGAGGGAAGCCTTAAACTTCTATAAGACTGAGTTTATAGGAATGTATATCAAATTAGTTTTCAACTTAAAGACACAGAGCTAGAGATTGTAGAGCTCAAAGTAACCTTAAGAGATCATCTATTTCAGACCCCTACCTATGGGTATCACTCGAAGTTCATACAAAGCATTTATCCTCATGAGATCCAAAGAGACTGAATGACTTTCCTGCCAAAGGTGACATAGCAAAGCTTTGAAAGAAAACAAATTTCATCTACTGAGATATAGTCCAAAAGAGAATATATGTTCTCATAATTTTTGTTTAAATTTTCCTTCAGTAGAAAGCTTCTAAAGCAATCAGCAGTTTCTTAAGCACATATTCTTATAATATGGACTTTTGATCTGTAGTTTCAGCCGAATGGGTCTAGAGGATAAAATCAAAGGCTTTTTCCATCCTGTAAGGCAAAGTGTTGATGCTCTTGTGAGACCAATCACAGTGCAGTGGTAGAGAAGACCAGACAAGTCACTTGCAGAGCCTCAGATGCTTAACTGAGAATCAGCATGTCCTCGGTTTTCACCATTCATAGGTAAAAGAAATGTAAAATGCTCTTAGAAATGCATACACAAGTATTAATTTAGGGACTCATAAAATTTCAGAGATAACAGGGGCTAAAAATCCTCTCAAATACCCTTTTTACTTTAAGGAGAAAGAATTGGGTCCTAAAAATTGAGGAGGCTGTATATTTGACCACAGTTAAAGAAAAAGTCATCAGGCACCAAAAGTTTCTCACTTGACTACTCAGTGGCAAAGCCAACGCCAGAACACTTGTTCGGACCTCAGGGCCAAAACTCTTTCCATTTTAATGAAGCGAGTCTCCTTCTATGAGCCTCAAATCTTACATCATACTCAGGATTATTTTATCTGATGTGTTCGGCACTGGGGTTCAAGTTGAAAGTTTATTCCTATACTTTTTTTTTTTTCTATACTCAAATGATTTTTGAAGCATTGATAGAGACAGATTTTGTCTTGCTTTTTTCTTTTGTGTTTTGTCTTCCTCCTTCTGGAAATATTCACCATATAGTCTCCAAATACAGACACTGAATTGCATGAGACACACAACTTCTGGTGTGAAATCCTGGGCAGTCCTTATAGTCTGTGACAGCAGCAGCATCCCTAACGAATGCTATTTTGCCCCATCCTCAACCAAGAACTTGACTTTGACTTGCATTGCTTTCCTCCAATTGCCAAGGAGATCATACAAGCTGAGTGGTATAGTTTTGAAGTCTATCTGATGATTAGACTGTATTTTGTCAAATGTATACAAATACATAATAGCAAAATGAACATTTCATTAAAATTAAGGTAGCATACTAATTTATATAAGGGAAATTAGGAGCAAGGGGACTAATTATGTATTCTCCCTTAAAATGCCCTTTCTGCTATTGTCAGAAATACAGGATTAAGTAAATCAATTGCAACATTTTGTTTGGTATTAAGTCTAGAAATATTATTTTAACACTCCTGAAAAGTACAGCTTCCAATACCCTTATACTGCCAACTCTACTCAGGTCTAACATTCTTTTATTCCACTGTTTCAACTAACCGGTATTATTCCTTACTTAATCATTATTATTGTTTATACAGAGATATAATCATTTATGCATTTTGTGCCTGTTTCAATATAAAAAATTTTTTAAAAAAGATTTTGTTTATTTATTTGACACAGCAAGAGAGTGAGAGCAGGGCAAGTGGGAGAGGGAGAAACAGGCTTCCTGCTGAGCAGGGAGCCCAGTGCAGGGCTCGTTCCCAGAACCCTGGGATCATGACCTGAACCAAAGGCAGTCGCTTAACACCTGAGCCACCCAAGTGCCTCAGAGTGCTCCTGAAGTAAAAACCTCTTCTGTCCCATGGCCAAGGGTGTAGAAGGAAAGAAGCGTCCAACCATGCATGTATATTAGTGCAATGCTCATAACAGGAGCTGTATTTTCCCTGAAAAGCATGATTGATGAAACCAGTTTTGAAGACAAAGAACTTAGGACCAGTTTCTTTCAAGGCTCAGTTCCAGTTTGACTTCATGAAGCATTTCATGCAGCAAATGGGAAAATACTCTTTTGAAATTTTCAGCTAGTTTCACAATCATTGTGGGCTTGTGAACATCCTCATGGCCCAGCCCTGCTTAAAGTCAGGTGGCTCTGCCCCGCCACAGCTTTGGGGTAGCACAGCCAGTAAACAGGGCACGTGGCTGGTTGTGTCCTTGAAATCTATACCCTGCAGGGTTCTGCTTGCTCTTAGTTTGTAAGTGCAGACCATACGGCATAATACAAAAATTGAAGCACAAATTTTTATTTACTACCAGGATGGCAGTTTATGACAAAGCAGCCAGACCTCGTGGCTGTTACCGTTTGTGTTGATGGGCTCCAGAGGACATCAGCTGTGCAATTAGAGAGGTCTGGGCAAGTCTGCACCAAAGTGGAAACCTGAAGTTGCCCGGAAGAGTGATCTTCTCGTGTATACGTGTGTGTGTGTGTGTGTGTGTGTGTGTGTGTGTGTGTTTGTGTGTGTGTGTTCTCTGCAGGTGCTAAATTTTCAAGGAGAGAAATGTTCAGCTTGAGCAAACATGACTAATAATTGTGAGATGTTTATTTGCAAACACACAAGTGTTGGCAGCACAGAATCCAAAGCAGAAATAATTACCTTAGAGAAGTGCTATGGGATTTGGGGTTTCGTGTTTTCCTTATAGGCCTCGCCCTTTCTTCTGAGATTCCTTCTTCAGAATTTCAACATTTTATTTATTAAAACAACAACAACAACAACAACACAAACAAAACCCACCATGTAACATCCTGTTCTTATACCCATAATATTTTAAAGTAGTTACTCGTTTAACTGCCTGCTATTTCTACTGGAATTTTACTCCCTTGAAGGCATAGGCTGTGTTATTTTGTCATTGTCTCCCCACTGTCTGACACAGTGCCAGGCACATAATAGATATTTGAAAATGTCTAATCAAATGATTTATTCTATCATTATAGTACTATTCAATATATTTTTGTGCTTTAAATATTTTAAAGTTTTGTCTTCAAGTGTGATATATAGGATAATACTCCATTAGCCAGTCCTCACCTTATGCAATCATGCAGAAAACATGTTTTCCTGTAAGAATATTTTTCCCTATAATTTTTTTTAAGATTTTATTTATTTATTTGACAGATAGAAACAGAGAAAGAGGGAACACAGCAGGGGGAGTGAGAGAGTGAGAAGCAGGCTTCCCACTGAGCAGGGAGCCTAATGCAGGGCTTGATCCCAGGACCCTGAGATCATGACCTGAGCTGAAGGCAGATGCTTAATGACTGAGCCACCCAGGCACCCCTCCCTCTAATTTTTTAATGATTATTTATAAGACTGGTCCTCAATGAAGATTTATAATCTTGTTATAAGCAAGATTTTTATCTTTTCATCATAGTTCTGGAAAACACTTTTTACTTTTTGAATTCTTCTATAACATTCTATACTTACTATATTCTTAGAATATGGGATATAATAATTACAATTAATATAATTATCTTAGAGATGAGAAGAACTTTAGATACCTTGTAATCCAAAGGAAATGCAATTAAATTAAGGTCTAGAGAGATGACATGACTTGTCTAGTACCATATTGGTAGGTTTTAGTTTCAGTTGTGGGTTGTTATGTTTTTTATATATATATATATATATATATTTTTTTTTTTTTGGTGTTACTGTAGGGTGACTAACATAACATAATTTAAAAAAAAAGAATCTTTACCTGAGCACTAAGATCAAGCATGAAATTATAATTACTATCATTATCCAATTCATTCTTCAGGAACTGGTCTTTATTTTCATTCATTAAAGTAGAATCCTTGTTTTTTAGGGATTTGAGATCATCTTTGTGTTTTTTTTTTTGTATACTGGGATCATATAGAGTCATACACATAATTCATTGATTATATGCCTTGTTTTTGAAGTGTTTTTATTTTATTTTTTTCATTTTATTTTATTTCTTTTCAGTGTTCTAACATTCATTGTTTATGCTCCACACCCAGTGCTCCATGCAATACGGGTCCTCCATAATACCCACCACCAGGCTCACCCAACCACCCACCTCCCTCCCCTCCAAAACCCTCAGTTAGTTTCTTGGAGTCCACAGTCTCTCATGGTTTGTCTCTCCCTCCAATTTCCCCCAACTCACTTGCTCTCCATTTCCCAATGTCTTCCATGTTATTCCTTACGCTGCACAAGTAAGTGAAACTCTATGATAATTGACTCTCTCTGCTTGACTTATTTCACTCAGCATAATCTCCTCCAGTACCATCCATGTTGATACAAAAGTTGGGTATTCATCCTTTCTGATGGAGGCAAAATACTCCATTGTATATATGGACCACATCTTCTTTACCCATTTGTCTGTTGACGGGCATCTTGGTTCTTTACACAGTTGGGTGACTGTGGCCATTGCTGCTGTGAACATTGGGGTACAGATGGCCCATCCTTTCACTACATCAGTATCTTTGGGGTAAATACCCAGTGGTACAATTGCAGGGTCATAGGGTAGCTCTATTTTTAATTTCTTGAGGAATCTCCACACTGTTTTCCAAAGTGGCTGCACCAAATTGCATTCTCACCAACAGTGTAAGAGGGTTCCCCTTTCTCCACATCCTCTCCAACACTTGTTGTTTACTGTCTTGTTGATTTTGGCCATTCTAACTGGTGTAAGTTGGTATCTCAATGTGGTTTTGATTTGAATCTTTCTGATGGCTAATGATGATGAACATTTTTTCATGTGTCTGTTAGCTATTTGTATGTCTTCTTTGGAGAATTGTCTGTTCATGAATTCTGCCCATTTTTTGATGTGATTATCTGTTTTGTGTGTGTTGAGTTTGAGGAGTTCTTTATAGATCTTGGATATCAGCCCTTTTTCTGTAGTGTCATTTGTGAATATCTTCTCCCATTCCATGGGTGCCTCTTTGTTTTGTTGACTGTTTCCTTTGCTGTGCAGAAGGTTTTGATTTTGATGAAGGCCTAAAAGTTCATCTTCACTTTTGTTTCCTTTGCCTTTGGAGAGATATCTTGAAAGAAGTTGCTGTGGCCGATGTACAAGTAGTTATTGCCTATATTCTCCTCCAGGATATTTTTTTTAAAAAAATATTTATTTGACAGACAGAGATCACAAGTAGGCAGAGAGGCAGGATGGAGGGGGGGGAGTTGGGGAAGCAGGCTCCCTGATGAGCCAAGAGCCCGATGCCAGGCTTGATCCCAGGACCCTGGGATCATGACCTGAGCTGAAGACAGAGCTTAACCCACTGAGCCACCCAGGTGCCCTCTGCTAGGATTTTGATATAGATTCCTGCCTCACATTGAGGTCCTTTATCCATTTCATGTTTATCTTTGTGTATGGTGTAAGAGAATGGTCAAATTTCATTCCTCTACCCATAGCTGTCCAATTTTCCGAGTAACATTTATTGTTACTGGGAAACATTTTTTTCCACTTTATATTTTTTCCTGCTTTGATGAAGATTATTTGACCATTGACTTGAGGGTCCATATCTGGGCTTTCTATTCTGTTCCACTGGTCTATGTTTCTGTTTTGTGCCAGTACCACGCTGTCTTGGTGATCACAGCTTTGTAGTAAAGCCTGAAATCAGGCAACATGATCCCTACAGTTTTGTTTTTCTTTTTCAACATTTCCATAACAGTTCAGAGTCTCTTCTGGTTCCATACACATTTTAGGATTGTTTGATCTAGCTCTTTGAAAAATGCTGGTGGAATTTTGATGGAGATGGCATAAAAAATATATATGGCTCTGGGCAGTATAGACATTTTCACAGTGTTTATTCTTCCAATCCATGAGCTTGGAATGGTCTTCCATCTTTTTATGTCTTCTTCAGTTTTTTTCATAAGTGTTCTGTAGTTCCTTAAGTACAGATCCTTTACCTCTTTGGTTAGGTTTATTCCCAGGTATCTTATGGTTCTTGTTGCTATAGTAAATGGAATCGATTCTTTAATTTCCCTTTCTGTATTTTCACTGTTAGTGAATAAGAAGGCCACTGATTTCTGTACATTGATTTTATATCCTACCACATTACTGAATTGTTGTATGAGTTCTAGTAGTTTGGGGGTGGAGTCTTTTGGGTTTTCCATATAAAGGACCATGTCATCTGCGAAGAGAGAGTTTGACTTCTTCATTGCCAATGTGAATACCTTTTATTTCTTTTTGTTGCCTGATTACATTCGCAAATCAATCAATGTGATAAAACAAATCAATAAGAGAAGAGAGTAGAAACACACGGTCCTCTCAATTGATGCAAAAAAATCATTTGACAAGATAAAGCATCTGTTCCTGATAAAAACGATTCAAAGTACAGGGATAGAGGGAACATTCCTCAACTTCATAAAATCTATGAAAAACCCACAGCGATTATCATCCTCAGTGGGGAAAAGCTGATAGCCTTCCCTTTGAGATCAGGAACATGAAAAGGATGCCCACTCTCGCCACTGTTGTTCAACATAGTACTAGAAGTCCTAGCAATAGCAATGGAAATGTTTTTAAAAAGCATCTAGTTTGTGTCTAAATTCATTTATTTGATACTAGATGTGATACAATTTTGTTACAGAATTTAGGTCAAAATTTTCTGATGTTGTTCTTGCATGAATTCAGGTTTAGATTTGTAATGTTTTCATCATTGGTATTTTATACTTACTTATCAAACCTTCTATTCCTTTGTGTTTGTTACTTGTCTTTTTAAAAACTGGCATATTCATGGCGTATTTATATCCCCTACACATACATGCTTCAAAACTATATAAATGACAAGCCAAGAGTAGTAATTTTTCATTTTTAAGTCTGTTGCTTAGAAGACAAATGATAGGCCTAGGGAAATCAGATTATAAGTGTGAGCTATATACATACTGAAGGCTAATCGTATCACATCATAGGTGCATTACAGATTAAATGGAGGTTTGTATTATTGCCCAGTTTTATTATAATGTCAGAAAAATTTTTAGTTCTAATACAGATCTTGAAGAAAGTGCTGCTTTTTCTGCAGCATTGGGGGTTCTCTAAGTTGCTAAAAGGGCTTCAGCTATAAGGTTAGATATTGTAGGTTTAGAATCTTGTTAAATTTCTCTAATAAGAGAAAGCAACTATGTTTCCATATGCAGAAATTCCAAATTGGGAGCAAAGTATATTTGTCTCTATGTCTTAAATACTATTAACTCACCCTCCTCCAACTGTACTCTTTCCACTTATTATGAACCACTAATCACTATTATTATTATTATTATATCATTGTTGTTATCATTGCTGTCATACATATCCATGGTGGGAAAAAAACAACAGGATTAATGTGAAACGTTTATCTTCCTTCACCCTATCCCATCATTACACCAGAGGTGTTTAGTATTATGAATAGCTTCTTGTGTTCTATAACAGAAATTTTTTATATCTACAGGTGTGTATTTTATTCAGCCTCTTTCAATCTTAGGTTTTCTCTTGGAGAGGCCATTTATAAGTCTAGCATTGATGCACATTGGATCGCCAACATCCCAGATTTAATGTGTCCTAGAATTTAAAATTACATTAAAATTTAATTTGCACTGCATGAGCAGCAGCAAGGTATCGCTGTCCTGAACCTAGAAGCAGTTCCTAGTTAGTCGTAATTACTCCATCTTGAGAAAAAAATATGTTTTTCAGATGAAATCACTGCATTTCCTGGAGTACCTAAGGGACTAATTCATTTACTAGCTTTCAAAACAGGGCAGCTAAATTTTCTTAGACATATCTTAGGTCATTGAATTCTACTGAACTTGCAAATACATCCAATTCTTACTCAAAAAGTTGTCCCAATTGGATCAAATAGTTAAATGGACAGTAGGGATGTGGGGAAAGAATCATACTTCAGAGAGCAGAAAGCAAGCATCTGCTGTTTATCTCCCAGATTAATGAGTGCAGTTCTGTTGGAAGAGTGAGTACTAATTAACTCATTAAACAGTTCTCACTGTGATTCCTCAATGTAATTTCAGGCTAAACTCATGTTTAGAGACTTAAAACCTAACCACAGATGTTTATTATTGTAAGCCATTGATATAATTTTCAAGGATATTAGAAAATTTCTTAGGCCACATAGTAGAAAGGAAGTATTATAAAGGTAAAGGCTCTTTTTTGTCCAGAAAATATTTGAAAACTTTCCTGAGCTTAGTTTCCCAAATGTTAATGAAGTTAGTTGGTCACTATGGGGTGAAGTTGCACATTTTATTAATAAGTACTTTGATTGAGGGGCACTTAGGTGGCTCTGTTAGTGAAGCATCTGCCTTTGGCTCAGTTCATAATCCCAGGGTTTTGGGACTGAGTCCCGCATCGGGCTCCCTGCTCAGTGGGGAGTCCTCTTCTCCCTCTCCCTCTACAGCTGCCCTTGCCTGTGCTTTCTCATTCTGTCAAATAAATAAATACAATCTTTAAAGGAAAAAAACCCAACAACTTTGGTTGTAAATTTGCATCTTGTGTCTGATTCTGAAGAGTCATGCTCCTCAATTAAAACCCACCCAGGAAGCATGGTCAGCATGCGTTATAATGGTAGAATAAATTCAGTAACCTGCATTAAAACAGAAAAGAGAAAATTAACACTTCCCAACTTTGTTTCGAAGTAACTATTGTGTGAATCAGAATGGTGGCACTATTACTCTAGGACACATATTACATCTAGTTTAGAACCACGAAGGCATGTGGCCCTACTCTACATCAGCACTGTGGACACTGTCAAGTTTAAGTGTCAGTATCATTAATCATAAGTCTGATTACTGAGTGTGTAGTGCATTGCTTGTGAGACTTGGCTGAAGTGCTATGGTTGTGTAGGTCATGGACCATAGAAATTACAGCATGCTAGGGGCACGTGGGTGGTTCAATTGGTTAAGCCCCAGAGTCTTGGTTTCAGCTCAGGTCATGATCTCAGGGTTGTGAGATTGAGCCCTACCCTGGGCTTCGTAATCCGCATGGAGTCTGCTTAGGACTCTCCCTCCCCTTCTGCCCTTTCTTCCCTCCCCACACAGTCTCTCTCCCTCTTTCTCTCTGTCTCTAAAATAAAGAAATTAATCTTAAAAAAAGAAATTACAGCATGAAGCTCAGGACCTATCTAATTCACATTCTCTCTTATTAGAGGGAATTTTTATTTTCCTAGAAAAGACTTTTAACCTGTGATCCTCCTCAGATGAGCAGGAGGAGAATGACTGAAGAGTTTCAGTGGATTCCACAAGTTCCCTAAAAGGTTGTTAAATGTTTTGAATAGAAGTTCTCCAAGACAACATGGACGGGACTGGAAGAGATTATGCTGAGTGAAATAAGTCAAGAAGAGAGAGTCAATTATCATATGGTTTCACTTATTTGTGGAGCATAACAAATAGCATGGAGGACAAGGGGCGTTAGAGAGGAGAAGGGAATTTGGGTAAATTGGAAGGGGAGGTGAATCATGAGAGACTATGGACTCTGAAAAACAATCTGAGGGGTTTGAAGTGGTGGGGGGGTGGGAGGTTGGGGTACCAGGTGGTGGGTATTATAGAGGGCACGGCTTGCATGGAGCATTGGATATGGTGAAAAAATAATGAATACTGTTTTTCTGAAAATAAATAAATTGAAAAAAAAAGAATGATGGAAATAGAGTAGATTATCAAAGTTATTTTAGGAGACCATATATATATATATATATATATATATCTGATTGGGTGATCAGGAGGCAGGACTTTGAAAGTAGATAGCTTGAAGCTCGAACCTAGACTTCACCACTTTCCAGCAACTTGTAACTTTGGGACATGATTTAACCTATTAAATCTTCTTTTTCATCTGGTTCTATATAAAATGGGTACTTACATCAACCTCAGAGAGTACTGTGATAAAAAGGGTCATTAAATGATACCATGTACCTAGAAACATACATGGTGATAATTAACTATTTTCCATTTATTTGTAGCATGAGGGATTTCAGGGATCTTAGAAGAGAGACATTCTTGTCTTAAGGCTTTATAAATGATGGAACTAATTGAATCTTCTGTAGAAATCTTTAAATAAGTGACATCCATTTAGTTTCTTTTTGTTCTTATGTACCTTGAAGTTGCTTATTTTAGAATCTAAGCTCTTGGAAGGTAAGTGCCGTGTCAGGGTACCATCGACTTCCTGTAATGCCAAATAGGGGTAGAAAAATGTGATTATGGGGGGGGCTAAATATTCCCTAATGCATATGCATTGTATTGAAGTCTCAAAAGTGTTTCTATACAATGACAGTGCAACTGATTGAAAAGTGACACATTTAGATAAATTCAGCTCTTACAAAATGGCTGCTGCTTCGCTACATTTTTTTTTTTTTTTTCCCCTCTCTGTGTCAGTGAGGGGAAGGATGGAGCCATATATCAGTGGCGGCTGGCACTGTTTGTAGAAACTTTGTTAGCTCCAGATTCAGCTTGACAACAAACACATATGGGACTTACTTTTCATCTTCTTCTAAAAATAGTCCATGTTTCTGAGATGTTTTCAAATGAGTAAATCTATATTACATTTATACTGGCTGTTGATCATTTTAGAATGAGAAAAAAAGGAAGAATTGGGCACAGTGATGAAGTTGCCACTAATGATGATGAAATTCTTCAGAGTGCTCTCTTTTCTGCTTGCCTGCGATCTACTTCTTTTATCTTGTATTGTTGTCCCCAAGAACATCTATACATCATCACTTTAATATCATTCTAAAAATTTATGATTGACGTAGTCTCTTGAACGTCGTTGGTGGGCAGTGATGTTTTGTGTGTGAGTTTCTCCTTTTGGCTGTCAAACGCACAATATCCTAACTGGTGTGTCTGATGAGATCCAACAGGGCTCATTCCACCAGCATTGACCATCAGATCCCACTTTCTACTTTTTTTCCATTGTGAAAGGATTTTTGAGACTCAGTGTTGAGTTTTCTTTTTGGAATAATTTTCCCATAGTTTGAGATTTTTTTTCCCCCCTTTAATTTTGAGAATTTTCAGGGGTATGTGTATGAGTGTGCATGTATGTGCTTTTAAAAAAATGGATGGAGTTTATAGCTCTAATATGATTGTACCATTGATGAACTGTTTTTCAGGTGCCATAGTCTATTCCACAGGAAATATAATTACATGTGGAATGATCTCCTAATAAACTGTTGCAATATCTTGATTGTGAAAGCATGAGTAGAAATTGAGATAATATGTTTAATTCAGTGTATCTCACATAGAATTGCCACCCAAAATTTCACTGAATGTGTGTGTAGATATACAAGTACATACATAATATATACTATAAGTATATATATAACACATGTAAGTATATATACAACATATACAATATAAGTACATTTCTGCTAGGAAAACATAAAATGCAGCTTGTTGTGAAGCAGCTGTGTTGTAAGCAGCTGATTAACAAATTGCTTAGCATTCGTAATGAAATATTTTCTAATAAGAGTGTTCTTATGTAGTAGAAAATGGACACAAAGTTCTGTCATGGCTCTGTGAATTTAAAAAGTATTATATGGGCTTTATTATAATTAGAAGACATGGAAGGCATTTGCTTTTGAATAGCACTAAGAGCAAAACTATAAAAACAAGACTTTTGAAAATATACGAAGAAGAAACGAATAAATTTAATGGAAAAAGACCAACACCTCTGATCATTAATGAAATACAGACTAAAAAAGTAATTTCCAAATTAAATTGGCAAATGTGCAGTAAATTTTAATGTCTGACACTGAGTAGAGAGCAGAATGAGCTCTGTAGCACCCTTAGAGATAGGCATATAAATTGCTATGAGTTTTCTGGGGAGTATTTGGGAATGTGATTCAGGAGGCTTCATATGTGCCTAAATTACCAGACATGTGGTTGAAAAGTTTATCCCTACACTGGAAATAAGTTAAATGTTAAATAGTGATGGCCCAGTTAAAGAAATCCATTCGTGACTTCAATGTTTTGTCTATGATCAATACATGCCACATGCTGTTTCAGTCTCTGAGAATATAGTTGGAAACAGACGACACAGACATGATTTGACACTTATTCTAGATTACATCTTTTGAGTATTGTCATGGAGATTACATGGCTTTGTTGGTCATATGGTAAGTATATGTAACTTTGTAAGAGACTGACAAACTATTTTCCAAAGTGGTTGTACTGCTTTGCGTTCCTATTGGCTTTATAAGAGTTTGGGTTATTCTATATCCTTTCCAATGTCTTCTTTTAGTCTTAGCCATTCTGGTGGGTGTGTAGTAGTATCTCCTTGTGATTTTAGTCTGCATTAACATGATTACTAATGGTTTTGAGAATTGTTCTTGTTCTTGACAATCATTTTTTCTTTTTTCTTTCTGTCTTTTTTTTCCTTTCAGTTCACCTATTGCCCCTCTCCTTGCCCCCTTCTCCCTCCTTGCCTCTCCCAATTTGTTTTCTATATCTGTGAGGTTGTTGTTGTCTTTTAAGATCCTACATATAAGAGAAATCATATGGTATTTCTCTTTCTCACTCTGATTTATTTTACTTAGTATAATGCCCTCAAGGTTCCATGTTGTGGCAAATGACAAGATTCCGTATTTCTTTATGGCAGAATAATATTCCATCACATCTACATCATAATTTCTTTATTCACTTATTCATGGATACTTAGAATGTTTCCATATTTTGGCTATTGTAAATAATGCTGCAATGAACATAGGGGTGCATATTATTTTTTGAGTTTTTTTTTTTCAATTTCTTCAGATAAAACCCAGAAGTGTAATTGATGGATCATTTACAGAGAGCCTGATGCGGCACTCGATCCCATGGCCCTGAGATCATGACCTGAGCCAAAGGCAGAGGCTTAACCCACTGAGCCACCCAGGGGTCCCTACCTCATGGTTTTGACTAACATTTTCCTCATGATGAATGATGTTGAGCATCTTTTCATGTACCTGTTGGCCATTTGTATATCATCTTTGGAAAAATGTTTATTCAGACCTTCTGCCTATTTTTAATTTGATTGTTTGTTCTTTGCTATTGAGTTGTAGGAGTTCTTTATATATTTTGAATATTAGTCCCTTATCAGCTACAAGATTTGCAGATATTTTCTCCTGTTCTGAGGGTTGCCTTTTTGTTTTGTTGATGGTTTTCATGTCTGTGCAGAAGGTTTTTAGTTTGATGTAGTCCCACTTGCTGGCTTTTGTTTTTGTTGCTTTTGCTTTTGGTGTAAAATGAAAAAAATCATCACCAAGACCTGTGTCACAGAGCTTATCATCTGTATTTTCTTCTAGGAGTTTAATGGTTTCAGGTCTTACATTCATGTCTTTAATCCATTTTGAGTTTATTTCTGTGAATGCTGTGAAACAGTGGTTAGGTTTTATTCTTTTGCACATTGTTTTCCAGTTTTCCCAGCATCATTTATCGAAGAAACTGTCCTTTGCTCTTTATATATTGCAGGTGCATTTGTCATAAGTTAATTGGCCATATATGCATGGGATTATTTCCCATTGATTTATGTTTCTGTTTTTATGCCAGTACTATTCTGTTTTAATTACTATAGCTTTGTAATGTAGTTTGAAATCAGGGAACATGATTATTAATCATTCTTATCTTTTTTAAAAATAAAGATGTTATGAGATGAATTGTGGCCCAAAATTAATATTTTGAAATCCTTAGTACTTCAGAATATGATTTTATTTGATTATAGTCTTTAAAGGGATAAGTAAGTTAAAATGAGATCATTATAGTAGGCTTTAATCCAATGTGGCTGGTATCTTTGTAAGAATAGGCAATTTGGACACAGACAAGCATAGAGGGAAAACCATGTGAAGACATTGGGATAAAACAGCCATTTACACACCAAGAAGAGAGGCCACAGAAAGCAGACCCTGCCATCACCTTGATCTCTGTCGTCTAGCTTCCAGAATTGTGAAACAATAAATTTCTGTTATTTAAGCCACCCAGTTTGTGGTGCTTTGCTATGGGAGCCCTCACAAACTAATACAAAGGAACTTCAATTTTTTTTTTGCCCATTTTAAGTTACTGGTTAAAACATATTCTTTATATATTTTGGATAAGTCATATATATATATTTTTTTTCTCCCAATCTGTGGTATGGATTTTCATTTTCTTTCTTTTTTTTTTTTTTTAAAGATTTTTTATTTATTTATTTGACAGAGAGAGATCACAAGTAGGCAGAGAGGCAGGCAGAGAGAGAGAGAGGGAAGCAGGCTCCCCGCTGAGCAGAGAGCCCGATGCGTGACTCAATCCCAGGACCCTGAGATCATGACCTGAGCCGAAGGCAGCGGCTTAACCCACTGAGCCACCCAGGCGCCCCTCATTTTCTAATGATACTTCGAAATGCAGAAGGTTTTGATTTTAAGATGCCCAATTTATCAATTTTCAAAAATATTTCGTGCTTTTGTGTTTCACAAAGATATTTATTTGCCCTAAGTTGATAAGATTTTCTCCTGTATTTTCTTTTAGAAATTTCCTAACTCTAATTGTACTTTCAGGTATATTACGACTTTTTAAAAAACATGTGGTGTAAGAATCAGATTCATTTTTTTCATATAGAGATGTGTTGTTCTGTCCCCATTTATTGTGGTCTACTCTCTTTTCTCCATCTAATCACCTGAACAAATATCAGTTAATCAAACGAGTGGTTCTATTTCTGGACTCTATTCTGTTTCATTGATCTTACTTATTTTACATATCTTACCCTTATGGCAATGTCATTTTATCTTGATAAAGATACCTATATAGTATGTAGCGTATAGTATGTTTTATGGATTTTGTTGTTCAGGGTTTATACATATTGAAACTTATCTTTAAATATTTCATGCTACATGATTCTTAAAATGTCATTGATTTTCTTATATACTTTTATAATTATTTATTGATAGTGTGTAGAAATAAAATTACATTTCTGTTTCTTCTCTTTGTGTCATGACTATATTCACTTTTTTATTATAATAATTTAGGTTATTTCTTAGGATTTTTCTATTAGTACAATCATGTCGTTTGTGAATTCAACCTACTTCACTTTTCCAGTCATTGAGTCTTTTATTTCTTCTCCCTGCATTTATTCCACTTGTTAAGACCTTACCTTAATACAGAATAGAAGTGCTGAGAGAGGGAGTAGGTTTTACTACCCATCTTAGGAGAAAGTCTTAAGTCTTTTGGTATTACTATGGTGTCACTTATAGGCTTTTTATAGATTCCTTTTATCACTTTAAAGATATTCCCATCAAGTTCTACTACTTGAGAATTTTTACCATTAATAGACATTACATTTTGTAAAGTTCTTTCTTGGAATCTATTGAGATGATTTTATGATTTTTCTGTTTTAATCTGTCATTTTAGTAAATTACATTGATTGATTTCCCAAATGTTAAACCAATCATACATTCCTAGGTTGTATCACACTTGGTCATATTTATCCTCTTTCAATATTGCTGAATTTGAATTGCTGATATTTTTAAAGCATTTTTGTATTAACATCTATGAGAATAATTGGTTTATAATATTCTTGTATACATTTGACTAGCTTTCACATCAGGGTAATGTTATCTTCAAATGAGTTGAGAAGTTATTTCCTTTTTACCTATTTTCTGAAAAAAACTTGCTTAAGATTGCTGTATTATTATTATTTTTTTTTGTATTTCCATGTTTTCCATATTTATTTATTTATTTTCCCAATTTATTTATTTTCAGAAAAACAGTATTCATTATTTTTTCACCACACCCAGTGCTCCATGCAAGCCGTGCCCTCTATAATACCCACCACCTGGTACCCCAATCTCCCACCCCCCCCCCCCCGCCACTTCAAACCCCTCAGACTGTTTTTCAGAGTCCATAGTCTCTCATGGTTCACCTCCACTTCCAATTCACACAAAAGCACATACCCTCCCCAATGTCCATAACCCTACCCCTCTTCTCCCAGCCCCCCTCCCCCCAGCTTATTCACTTAAGTATTTGAGTGATTCCCTGTTAAAGCCATCTGAGTGTAGAGTTTCATTTGTGGGAAAGTTTTTAATTTCAGATTCCATGTCTTTAATAGATATTGTGCTATTCAACTTTTCTGTTTATTCTTGTGGCAGTTTGGCAAATTGTACCATTCAAGGATTTATCCATTTTACGTAAGTCATTGAAATTATTGACAGATTTCTTTATTATTTCTATATTATTAGTGAAAGCATCCACCTGCACTCCTGGTTGATAATTTTTTTCTTTCGTCTTTTTTTTAATTAAATTAATTTATTTATTTTCAGAAAAACAGTATTCATTATTTTTTCACCACTGCTCCATGCAATCCGTGCCCTCTATAATACCCACCACCTGGTACCCCAACCTTTCACCCCCCTGCCACTTCAAACCCCTTTAGCTAGAGATTTGTTAGTTTTATTGCTTCTATTCAAATATCAATCTTTGGGCCTCAGTTTTTTTCTTTTTTTAATTTTTAAGTTTCATTGACTTCTGCTTTTAACTGTTTATTTCCTTCTACTTAACTGGATTTTCATTTAGACTTCCTTTTCTAAATTCTTAAGGTGTATCCTTTCTTTTGCAATACAAATATTTAAAATAATAGATTTCAAATTAAATACTGCTTTCATTTTTTTTACTTTATATTCAAATTTTGATATTTCTCATTCTCATTCAGCTTAAGCTATTTTCCAGTTTTCTTTCTGATTTCTTTTGTAATCTATAGACATTTAAGAGCATGCTATTTAATTTCCAAATGTTTGGAGTTCTTTTCCAGATATTAGTGATTTGTTGTTGATTTCTGGTCTAAATTTCTTTCTTTCCTTTTTTTTTTTTTTAATTTGGTCTGTAGAATTTCAATCCTTTTTTGAATTCAGTGACACTTGTTTCATTGTATGGCATATGGTCTACCCAGGCGAATGTTCCATATAAATCTGAAAACAATGTGTATTCTGCCATTTTTAGAAGTAATGTTCTATACTCAGGTTAAACTGGTTGATAGTAGAGTTCAGATTTTATATGTCCTTATTGATTTTCTGCTACTGTTCAATGAATTCCTGAGAAAAGATAATTAAAGCCTCCAACTCTGTGAAATTGACCACCTCCACTTTCATTTCTTTTAGTTTTTACTTTGTATTTTGAGCTTTTTTTATTAGGTGGATAACATTTAGGATTTTTGTGTGTTCTTGTTGAATTCACTAATTTATTATTATGAGGTTTGCCTCTTTATTTCTGGCAGTATTCCTTGTATTGAAGCACTTTTTGATAACTGTATCACATTTAGCTTTCTCATGCTTACTGTATGTATGGCCATTTAAAAATTTCAAACTATCCATATCTCTATATTAAAAGTGCATATCTTATAGTTAGGTCTTGTGTTTTTATCTAATCTGACATTCTCCTCTTTTTAATTATAATGTTTGGCCCTTTACTTTTAATGTATTGTCACTATGGTTGCGTCTATTTCCACTATCTTCCTTCTTGTTTTTATTGTTTTTCTTTTCTCCCTTTATTTCTGCTTTGATATTTAGTGAGTACTTTTCACATTCAGTTTCATTGCTTCTATTGGTTTATTAGCTAAATTTCTTTGTTGTAATTTTTAATAGAGGCTTTATGGTTTTAAATATGTACATTTACTTTATCCTCATATTTTACCTTCACATAATGTTATACCACTTCACATGTAATGTAAAAATCTTACAACAGCGTATGTTTATATCCTAGCACTATTTGTGTGTTATCGCTAATCATATACTCTACTTGTACATATGTTATGAACTCTACAACATAAAATTATTTTTACTTTAAGGACAATTTCCTTTAAAATAAATTTAAAAATGGGAAAATGTCTTTTATATTTACCTATGTATTTCTTCTTTCCAATTTTCTTCATTCTTATACAATCTAAGTCTGCTATAAGCCCTCTTCAGTAAATATTTTATTCCATATTGTGTATATTCCATCTCTACAAATTCCACCTGGTTATTTGTGTACCTTCCCTTTATCTTTACTGTATCCTCATATTTTTAGCTAAATCCTTAAGCATATTTATAAAAGCTGTTTTAAGTCCCTGCATGCCAATTCTGTCATCTCTGTTAATTCTTGATCTGTTTATATTGACTAATTTTTTCCATGTCTATGGGTTACCTTTTTTTCCTTATGTAACTAATTATTTTTGATCAGATGTTGGTTATTGTCAATATTATATTGTTGATGGATTTCATTGTCTTCCTTTAACAAGTTTTGAGTATTCTTTTGTTATATGGCTCAGTAATTTGCATTTAAACTTGATACTCTTAAGGCTTGGTTTTGTTGTTAATTCATACATTTATTCAACAAACATTTATTATGATCTATTGGCCCATCACATGATAAGCCTTATGTTACTGGATGACAAAGGAGTTTAATGAAGCAAGGGAAACATGCTGATAGCACCATGTACAGTAGGACTAAATAGAACATACACAGAGGTGACAATATTCTGTGACAGAGAGATTAGGAATAGCCTTTTTCTGAGAAAATGTTTTTATTAGATACTTAGGATACACAGAAGTTTCACATATGGAGAGAGGGCAGTTTTAGAAGTTTCTTCAGTGACAAGACAAAGGCAAAAAGCAAAGATTTCCTTAGCAGAAGGGAGTTGGGGGAAATTGGAAGGGGTGGTGAATCATGAGAGACTATGGACTCTGAAAAACAATCTGAGGGGTTTGAAGTGGCGGGGGGTGGGAGGTTGGGGTACCAGGTGGTGGGTATTATAGAGGGCACGGCTTGTATGGAGCACTGTGTGTGGTGAAAAAATAATGAACACTGTTATGCTGAAAATAAATAAATTTAAATTTAATTTTAAAAAAATTGAATGTGAAACAACAAAAAATAAATTAAAAAGGTCATGGCTACCAGACACATGAAAAAATGTTCATCATCACTAGCCATCAGGGAGATTCAAATTAAAACCACATTGAGATACCACCATACACCAGTTAGAATGGCCAAAATTAGCAAGACAGGAAACAACATGTGTTGGAGAGGATGTGGAGAAAGGGGAACCCTCTTACACTGTTGGTGGGAATGCAAGGTGGTGCAGCCACTTTGGAAAACAGTGTGGAGATTCCTCAAGAAATTAAAAATAGAGCTTCCCTATGACCCTGCAATTGCACTCCTGGGTATTTGCCTCAAAGATACAGATGTCGTGAAAAGAAGGGCCATCTGTACCCCAATGTTTATAGCAGCAACGGCCACGGTCGCCAAACTGTGGAAAGAGCCAAGATGCCCTTCAACAGATGAATGGATAAGAAAGATGTGGTCCATATACACTATGGAGTATTATGCCTCCATCAGAAAGGACGAATACCCAACTTTTGTAGCAACATGGACGGGACTGGGAAGAGATTATGCTGAGTGAAATAAGTCAAGCAGAGAGAGTCAATTATCATATGGTTTCACTTATTTGTGGAGCATAACAAATAGCATGGAGGACAAGGGGAGATGGAGAGAAGGGAGTTGAGGGAAATTGGAAGTGGAGGTGAACCATGAGAGACTATGGACTCTGAAAAACAATCTGAAGGTTTTGAAGGGGCGGGGAGGGGGTGGGAGGTTGGGGGAAGCAGGTGGTGGGTATTAGGGCACGGATTGCGTGGAGCACTGGGTGTGGTGCAAAAACAATGAATACTCTTAAGCTGAAAAGAAATAAAAATTAAAAAAAAAAGCATAGATTTGCTAGGTATCTAGTGGCTGAGTCAGAATTAGAAGTGTCTTTTGAGATTATGCTGAGTGAAATAAGTCAAGCAGAGAGAGTCAATTATCATATGGTTTCACTTATTTGTGGAGCATAACAAATAGCATGGAGGACAAGGGGCGTTAGAGAGGAGTAGGGAATTTGGGTAAATTGGAAGGGGAGGTGAACCATGAGAGACTATGGACTCTGAAAAACAGTCTGAGGGGTTTGAAGTGGCGGGGGGGGGGGTGGGAGGTTGGGGTACCAGGTGGTGGGTATTATAGAGGGCACGGCTTGCATGGAGCACTGGGTGTGGTGAAAAAATAATGAATACTGTTTTTCTGAAAATAAATAAATTGGAAAAAAAAAAAAGAAGTGTCTTTTGAATGACCGTTGGTGATCTTTTAGCATCTTTGACTTAGTAATTTCTCTTTCCTTTCCTGAAGTTTTTTTTTTTTAATTTTTAATAACTTTGTTATTCTCTCCCTTTCTCAAGTCCTTAAGTCAGAAAGACTCATTATTCAGGCTATCTATACTTGGATTCATTTTGTGAAGTAACGTACATTCAGCTTATTCCAGACTTGTTGCTTCTTCTCTCACATGCGTTTCAAATTCGATATGTCCAGGTCTTATTTCTTCCAGAAGAATGTGAACTGAGACTCAATGGTGACAGAATTTTCCCCATTCTAATCCTTTTATAAATGTATCACTGGCCATCAATTTTTTTTTGTTGTTGTTTGTTTGAAATTCTTATTCAAACTCTAGTTAGTAACATATTGTGTAGTGTTGGTTTCAGGAGTAAAATTTAGTGATTCATCATTTACCTATAACCCCCAGTGTTCAACACAAGTGACTCTTTAAGGCTTGTTTTTATTTTTATGTTTTAAATTTTATTTATTTATTTTTATTTTATTTTATTAACATATAATGTATTATTTGTTTCTGGGGTACAGGTCTGTGAATCATCAGTCTTACACAATTCACAGCAGTCACCAAAGCATATACCCTCCCCAATGTCCATCACCCAACCACCCTATTCCTACCCCCCTGCCCCAGCAACCCTTAGTTTTTTTCCTGAGATTTAGAGTCATATGGTTTGTCCCCCTGTCCAGTCCCATCTTATTTCATTATTCCTTCCCTTCCTCCCACATACCCCACTCTGCCTCTTAAATTCCTCACATCAGAGAGATTATATGATAATTATCTTTCTCTGTTTGACTTATTTCACTTAGCATAATACCCTCTAGCTCCAACCACATTGTTGCAAATGGCAAGATTTTAATTTTTGATGGCTGCATAGGATTCCATTGCATATATATATATATATATATATATATATATATACACACTATATCTTCTTTATCCATTCATCTGTGGGTGGACATCAAGGCTACTTCCATAGTTTGGCTATTTTGGACTTTGCTGCTATAAACATTCGGGTTCACATGCCCCTTTGGATCACTTTATTTGTATCTTTGTGGTAAATACCCAGAAGTGCAATTGCTGGGTCTTAGAGGAGCTCTATTTTCAACTTTTTCAACTCCATACTGTTTTCCAGAGTGGCTTCACCAGGTCGTATTCCCACCAGTGTATTCCCTCCAACAGTGTAGGAGGGTTCCCCTTTCCCTCCATCCTCACCTACACCTGTCATTTCCTGACTTGGTAATTTTAACCATTCTGACTGGTGTGAGATGGTATCTCACTGTGGTTTTGATTTGTATTCCCTGATGCTGAGTGATGTTGAGCACTTTTTCATGTGTCTGTTGGCCAGTTGGTTGTCCTATTTGCAGAAATGTCTTCTGCCCATTTCTTGATTGGATTAAAGCTTTGTTAGATGAATCCAAAATACCCTGTCATAAAAAAATTTATTTCTTTTGAAAGAAAGGGAGAGCGAGCACAAACATGGCCCAGGGGCAGAGGGAGAGAGAGAATCTTAAGCAGACTCCACACCCAGCAAGGAGCCCATCATAGGGCTCAATCTCAGGACCCTGAGATGACCTGACCTGAAATCAAGAGTAAGATACTTAACCAATTGAGCCACCCAGGTGGCCTGCCTTTACTCTTTTACTAGTCTATCCCCATACCTAAGGCATGATTTTTCTGGGTTTTCTAGTGAATATCCTACATATTCAATGAGGTCCCTTCACTCTGGCCGTTTGAAAGACAAATCTAGAACAGCCCTTTATGAGACCTTGGTTCAGCCTACAGGTTCACCAGCCATTTCTAGCTTGGACTCAAGGAGTATCACCCTATCCATATATTGTAGTGTGCAGGTAGACTCAAGGGGGACTTCTATAGATTTCTGGAGTTTCTTTCTTTGCTTGTCAAATTCATTTATGATACTGTTACAAAAATTTTAGCCTCCTTAGAATTCCCAAATTCTGGTCTCTGTTTCACGAACTCAGCTTGATCACCTTGATCAACCTGAATTTCCTTCCCTCCTCATTCTGTTGTCAATCATGGGGCTCATCTTGCTTATTTCCTGTCCCCCATGGAAACAGTTATGTCCTGTTTGCTTCCCAACTTTTAAAAACTGTTGTTTCATATATTTTGTCTGTTTTTCTCATTATTTATAATGGGAGGATATTCAGTTACTACATCTTGGTTGGAAGCAGAAGACCAGATTTCATTTTTAGGAAGGCTCTTAATGTTCCCTAAATATATGTACTATAATTTTAGGTTGTTCAAAGATAAACTTAATGAGAAACAAGAATTATAGAAAACAATCTTTGTAGTCTAAATTAGCCTTTTGGCCTTTCATCTAGCAATAATTTTAAAAGCATATTTGATAGTTTGTCTGTCATCTTATGGTTATTTGCTTTATTAAGTACTTTTTTTTAAAGTTTTTTTTCCAATTTATTTATTTTCAGAAAAACAGTATTCATTATTTTTTCACCACACCCAGTGATTAAGTACTTTTATAGTCTATTTTTAAGAACAGTGTATAAGAAATCCAGAGTGTGCTTAAAATAGCAAGCAAATCTTACTAAAGTTTTAGGATTTGAGATTTGACTGATCACCTGCAGTCATATTCTTATCATAAAAAAAATGCCTAGGAAGTGTTTTTCTGACTTGCAGAATCTTTGGATAAGCCAGTATAATAATGAAGTTACATTTAAAATTTCCCATATAACAATGTACAGAAAACTGGTAAGATTTCAGTATTACTGATAGAAAAATAGCTTACTTTTATTATTTTAAGTGGAAGCATAGTTAATATACAATGTTATATTAGCTTCAGGTGTACAGCACAGTGATTCAATAATTCTATACATTATTCTATGTTCAAAATGATAGGTATAGTTACCATCTGCCACCATACAACATTATTACCGTAGTATTGACTGTAGTCCCTATCTGGTACTTTTTGTTTCCATAACTTATTTATTTTATATTTGTATATTATACAATGTATTTATAAGTTATTTAAGTTAGTTTGTATCTCTGGATTCCCTTCACCTATTTTGGCCATCCCCCCAAGTTACTCCCCTCTGGCAAACATCACTTTGTTCTCTGTATTTATGGGATTGTTTCTGTTTGTTCATTTGCTCTGGTTTTTAGATTCCACATATAAGTGAAATCATACAGTATTTGTATTTCTCTTTCTGACTTGTTTCACTTAGCATAATACCCTCTAGGTCCATCTATGTTGTTGCAAGTGGCAAGATTGCTTTCTTTTTTATGGCTGAGTAATATTCCATTGTGCATGTGCATGCATGTGTGTACACACACACACACCAGATATTCTCTATCCATTCATGTATTGAGGGACATTTATGTTACTACCATATCTTGGCTATAACTTAGTTTTCTTGAGTGCTTTGTATGTGGCAACCTCTGTGCAGACCATTTTATATGAGTCATGTCATTCAATTATTCCAAAAAACATACAGGCAAGGTTTATTATTATTACTGATTTTTTTTTTTGTTGAAGAGACAGAAACTCAGATTAAATAATTTTTCCAAGGATACTGATTATTCTGGGGGTAGTTTTGGGATTTGAATTTAGATTAAATCCCATGCTCTTAACCTTACCAACCGTTTAAAAGGCAAAAGCACATTTATACATGGGCACTCAGTTGCTTTAATTATGAGCTTCCTTGTGAAGTTAAATCTTTTGTGTTAACAAATACACAAGCAAAATGTCCAGCAAAAACCTCACTCCTTCAGGAATAAAGTTCTAGAAGCTAAACTTTATGCTCTGCTCTTACTTCTATGGGAGGAATTTTAAGTTTGTTTTAAATACAAATTATTTTCAGGGCTCAAGTCTCTCAGGCCTCTTGTATGCTTAAGAGTTAGTGGGTGTTAAGCCCCTAAAGTATACTGTTATGTTAGAAGCCTGGGTTCCTAATTAGACATAGGAAGCTTGAACCAGATCAGCCATTGGAACATGAACCATTGTTTGACCTATGCATACATAGAAATCACTTTGTGTGTATCAGTAGCAGACTGGTGATCGTCACTCCATGTGACTTGCAATATCTAAGGTCTGCTCTCATTTCCAGTTTCTTTTATACCCTGCTGCCTGATTCTTTCATCTGGAGAAAAATACTGAGGGGATTTGGGGCATTTATGATAAATGGTTACAGAATTTTATTATTTTCTTTTACTCCAGATCTTTTCAGAAAAGTAAAAATAATTGATTTCTTAAGTGCCTCCAAACAATAACTAATGCAGTTAAAGCACAGAATCATTAAACAATTATTCTTCCCAAATGTACTGTCTGTGAGTTAGTCAGTTGAACAACTCACATTTTACCGAGTGCTCAAGGGTGTAGAACTTACTGACATGTGCTTGTATCTCTGCTTTGTGTATAGTTCTCATTTTCAGATAAATCATATGAGTTCTCCTAATAACTGAAAGAATTGCAAAAGGCATTTGTTTTATTCATTAAGAGCCACATTATAGATCCATAAATTAGGCATTCAAAAACATAATGAATTGTGTGATCCCATCCACCCCAAAGTTGTGAACAAAAAGTAAAAATTGGTTGTTGTTAAGCAACTGAGTTTTCAGGTTCTTTTATTCTCCCAGAGAAGCCCAGTATTATTCAGTTCTTATGGCTGGAACATGATCGTTGGCAAGGATGTCAGTCAGGAGGCTATGGCGGTCATTCAGCGGAGAGATGCTGAGTGTCTGAATCAGGGCAGTGGCAACATGGAAGGGGAGAAGAGACATATTTCTTACCCGTAAGTGGGCAATAATGCCCAATCCCATGTTTGTTAGAAGGGTTAAATGGGAATGTGAAAGCACCTATAAATTGTGAACGCTGGGAGATCTTAGGGGGCATAATTCTTCTTCTTCACATTGTTAATGACAGCTGTCAGCCGCAGTCACCCAGCCTCTTCATGTAAATGCTCAATTTTAACCTACTGTCAGGTTATGTACTACCTGACAGGAGCCCTGAAGATCTTTTTCATCACATGCTTATTATAGTTGACATTTCTGCCACAGTGATGTGCCCAGTAAAATGAACTTGGTATGGCTTTATTCCATACACGTCAGACCTTGGCAGTAATGATTTATTGAAAAGGTGAACATTTGGTACCGACTGTTATTAGAAAAGAATGAAACCTAGTAATGTGGGAGATAGAGAAGACATTTAGTAATATATCATGTCATGTTTCCGGGGCTGCACAATGCTTCATGGGGTACACAGTCTTGCAAATTAAAGATGAGGATAATTTTATCAAATCAAGAATTAAAGCCCTTGGAACCCACTAAACCAATGCCATTTCTGTTGACCTAATAGGTTTGTATTGGCTGCATTCATTATAGGCAATTAACTAAGTTTTACATTTCAGCCAGCAACTAATGAATAGGCTGAGGGTGGAAATTTTCCCTGGCTGGAATACTCAAAGTTTCTACAAATCATACTTCCCAGGAATTGTAAGTGGAGTAATATATTCTGTTTCATGATGGATCATTTTCATGTCTTCATACATCATCACATGGATTTGTTCCTTTCATTGGATGATGATATGATTGTCTTATACATGATAGTCTCTTGGTGATGAGTCTTTAAAAGAAAAACCCAGTCCAGTTTAAACACATGGTGGGAATTTATCTTTAAAGTAAGTCAGTGAGGTGCTCTCTTATAGATAAAATACATGTTTATAATGCATGTTCGACTCAGTTCACCTTTCACATCATTATATTTATTGCTCCAAGCAATGAACAAGGTTCTCCTGAGAAATTCACAACTCATGGAAAATATGTTTTCTTGTTTACAGCAAAATTTACACTTTATATATAGAAGGAAGCTAAATGCATACAACTGAAGTGATTCTCAAAAAGGTTCGGGAAGGTGCCGGTCAACATAAAGGAAGATCATACACACTGAATATGCAGAGTGCCAAGATAGGGCAGACCCTTCCCAGGCCCCCAAGACTGCAAGGATATAACTGAGTATGGATGGGTCCACTGACTTAGGGCATTCTGTCTTGCTGATTCTTCCTCATGTCTTTGCTTGGTTGGTTCCTCTCTTTATTTACCAGCCCATGCTCTGTTTCAGGTACTCTGGTTTTTTTTTTTTTTTAAGATTTTATTTATTTATTTGACAGACAGAGATCACAAGTAGGCAGAGAGGCAGGCAGAGAGAGAGGAGGAAGCAGGCTCCCTGCTGAGCAGAGAGCCAGATATGGGGCTGGATCCTAGGACCCTGGGATCATGACCTGAGCTGAAGGCAGAGGCTTTAACCCACTGAGTCACCCAGGTGCCTCTGTTTCAGGTCCTCTTAATTTCTTCTTCACAGAGATGGTTCCCAACGTGCTGGCTTGTTCACCTGTCTTTAGTCACTTTCACCCTTCAGTGTAAACTGTCTACACCTCCAAGAGCAATCTTTTTCAGTAGCATTTTACTCTTTATTCATCAAACACTGACTTCAGACTCCATGAGAGAATGTCACTTTGAGACCCACAAAATAGTGGTGGGGGAACACAGAGAGTCTGCCTACAAACCCTGCAGCTCTGGCTAGAGAGAGCAACAAGTCCTGCCAACTCACCTATACTCACCCCTCACCTTGCTCTCTACCACTGCCTAGATCATTTTTTTTAAAAGATTTTTATTTATTTATTGGACAGAGAGATCACAAGTAGGCAGAGAGGCAGGCAGAGAGAGAGGAGGAAAAAGGCTTCCCGCTGAGCAGAGAGCCCGATGCGGGGCTCGATCCCAGAACCCAGGGATCATGACCTGAGCTGAAGGCAGAGGCTTTAACCCACTGAGCCACCCAGATGCCCCATGCCTGGATCATTTTTAAAAAGGCGAAAGATTTATGCTATCTGAAGAGAAACCAGAGTATGCCTGGATCATTTTTAAATCAAATTCAAGTGTGGCCTCACCACCTAGCTAGCAGTCCTCTTGATTTTCCTTCAGATAAGCATTACCTTCCCTAATTGCTTCCTTCTTTCCATGAGTCTGTGACACTGGTTGACGTAGCACCACCAGTTTTTAGATTTGCTAGAATGGGTTCCTCATTGAGGCCTGTGTTAGCATTCTGGGACTGTGGCAACCATCTCTCATCCACTCCAGTGCCTGCACCTGCTCCCTCCTGCCGACTGCAGGGACTGTGAAATGGTTTTCCATGGAGATCTGCAAAATGTTCCTAAGGTTTTAATGAATAAAAAGGGTTCCAAGAACAAACAACTATGAAAAATGGTGTCTTTACTGCAAGGCTTCTCAGAGCTTTTGATATGTTAATGAGCATTGTGATATGCTAATGTGAATTGGGGCTCTCAGAGAGCTAATAGAAAACTTATTTGATCCAGAAACTATTTTTTTTTTTGACAAACATCTGTTAAAGTCATAGAGAATTATAGTGTTCAAAAAAATATGGTTTGCAAATTCCGGACTGCTCCATCAAATCAAATTCCTTCCACCTTGTAAGTTATTTTGCCTTCTCTAGACAGAATTTTCTCATGTCACTCATACCTTTTTGAAATATTGTTCATTTTAAATTCTCAGGGTCAGCTAAATTAATCTGTATATAGTCCCAGCAAAAAGAGAATGTAGGGGTTTCAGCTTCTAGAGCCTTGGTTTTATACTTTATGTCCATTTAGATGACAGTAAAAAGAGATTTGGGGGAATATTCTAGGCTAGGAGGACACAACATGATTCCTTTTAGTCAACACACTAGGCCGTTTCAGGGATAGATTTGTTCAAATAAAGTGATGTGTGTAGGCACTTGCAACATGAGATGGTAGGGCATGAAAACCATCTGGATTAGATGCTAGTTGATCCCATGAATGGCCAGTCTTCCTCAAGGAGTGAGTTCTGAAGCAAAAGTCTATCAGAAGCCTGTATACCTTGTTTCTTATAATGAGGAGAGGGACCATAGGAAGAGGAATTGGAATAAGAATGGAGTGACCCATTGTAGTCCCAGTTCTACTGTTGCCTGTTGTCCCAGCATAACTATTGGGAGTGCCCTCTTTTACTCTCAGAATGTGTTGGTTTGAATGATTAATTGGACAGACAGCTCTGATAAGGGAGGAGACAAGAGCCAGGAGAGGAACGGTGTGTCTTAAAAGTGAAGGAGATAGTGCTATTTAAAAAGAAGAGAGTACAAACTGAGGGTTGCTGAGGGGGTGGGAGGGATGGGGTGGTTGGGTGATGGACACTGGGGAGGGTGTGTGCTATGGGGACTGCTGTGAGTTGTGTAAGACTGATGAATCACAGACCTGTACCCCTGAAACAAATAATACATTATATGTTAATAAAACCCACAGATAGGAGGTCAAAAAAAAAAAAAAAAAAAGACCTCAACGTGAGACAGGAATCTATCAGAATCTTAGAGGAGAACATAGGCAGTAATCTCTTCGATATCAGCCACAGCAACTACTTTCAAGATACGTCTCCAAAGGCAAAGGAAACAAAAGCGAAAATAAACTTCTGGGACTTCATCAAAATCAAAAGCTTCTGCACAGCAAAGGAAACAGTCAAAAAAACAAAGAGGCAACCCACGGAATGGGAGAAGATATTTGCAAATGACAGTACAGACAAAAGGTTGATATCCAGGATCTATAATGAACTCCTCAAACTCAACCCACACGAAACAGACAAACACATCAAAAAATGGGCAGAAGATATGAACAGACACTTCTCCAATCAAGAAATACAAATGGCTATCAGACACATGAAAAAATGCTCATCATCATTAGCCCTCAGGGAGATTCAAATTAAAACCACATTGAGATATCACCTTACACCAGTTAGAATGGCCAAAATTAACAAAACAGGAAACAACATGTGTTGGAGAGGATGTGGAGAAAGGGGAACCCTCTTACACTGTTGGTGGGAATGCAAGTTGGTGCAGCCTCTTTGGAGAACAGTGTGGAGATTCCTCAAGAAATTAAAAATAGAGCTTCCCTACGACCCTGCAATTGCACTCCTGGGTATTTGCCTCAAAGATACAGATGTCGTGAAAAGAAGGGCCATCTGTACCCCAATGTTTATAGCAGCAATGGCCACAGTCGCCAAGCTATGGAAAGAACCAAGATGCCCTTCAACGGATGAATGGGTAAGGAAGATGTGGTCCATATACACTATGGAGTATTATGCCTCCATCAGAAAGGACGAATATCCAACTTTTGTAGCAACATGGATGGGACTGGAAGAGATTATGCTGAGTGAAATCAGTCAAGCAGAGAGAGTCAATTATCATATGGTTTCACTCATTTGTGGAGCATAACCAATAGCATGGAGGACAAGGGGCGTTAGAGAGGAGTAGGGAATTTGGGTAAATTGGAAGGGGAGGTGAACCATGAGAGACTATGGACTCTGAAAAACAGTCTGAGGGGTTTGAAGTGACGGGGGGGTGGGAGGTTGGGGGTACCAGGTGGTGGGTATTATAGAGGGCACAGCTTGCATGGAGCACTGGGTGTGGTGAAAAAATAATGAATACTGTTTTTCTGAAAATAAATAAATTGGGGAAAAAAAAAAAGGAAGAGAGTAATGGGAATTGTCTAGGGCAGTGTTAAGTCAGTGATGATGAGGTTAACTAACTGTGATGTTAATGTAGAACAATTTCAGTAGAAAAGTAAGGTCACCCTCCTCCATTTTCACCTTATTCTAGAGCATTTTGCCAAATGTATTATTAATGATCAGGAGTCTTAGTGTGTTGATATTTCGTCAGATTTCTGATACCTTGCTGAAGAACGTTTTTAAGAAATATGAGAACATTCATAATCATTCCTGAACACAATTTTATAACCAAATTGGTTTTGATGTTAATTTAAACATTTAAAATATGTGTACGAAATTGCACATGTCTGTATCTCCCATAGATACTAACATTGTGTTTACATACTGTAAGCACTTAATACATGTGTGCTTGATATGTTCATGCATATCATGGCCACCCATGGCCAGTATGGGGGGGGAGCTAATTATATTCATAAAATAGCTAAAACACCATTCTTAAAAGTTTTGACAAACTTGTAGCATTTCATCAAACGAGGGATGGAGTCCCTCCCATGCTGGAACTGTTTCACCTTCGTCAACAACTTTTGTCGGTCACACACTTTGTTGAAGAATATCTAGTTATTCTTGAGGATTCTGAAGGAAATAGAGGATACTGGCCCTGGATTAAAAGGCTTAAAAAATACATTCATTCAGGGATTATAATGCCTTGCCTTTGATGAAGTGTTTGCTATGCATTGCATGAAATTCTCATAAGTAGTAAGATTGTTCATGCTCTGTATAGGCAGTGGGAGATACAGCCGTTCTCATGTTTTGCTATATTCACATAGAGAAATCGTCATGTCCCTTTATTTATAGAAGGCTAAATTAACTTTCATTTATTCATTCGCTAGGCAAAACTCTGACTTGCTTTGAAAAAAAGTCAAGGATACAGTTTCTTTTTTTTTTTAAGATTTTATTTATTTATTTGACAGAGACAGAGATCACAAGTAGGCAGAGGCAGGTAGATATTGGGGGATGCAGGCTCCCTGCTGAGCAGAGAGCCCGATGCGGGGCTCAATCCCAGGACCCTGGGATCATGACCTGAGCCGAAGGCAGAGGCTTTAACCCACTGAACCACCCAGACGCCCCAAGAATATAGTTTCTAACTCTAAGCAACTCAGAGTCTAGGTGGGGAAGTGTTAAATAAAGTAACTTGTGGGGAAAAACAAAAAGTACTGAGTCTGGCAGATAGATACTTTTTCCCATTGTCGAGATCCTACCATTTCTTTCAGAGTGCCTTTACCTAATAGACTATGTGCATATACTAAATATTTTTAAGGAAGAAAACAGGATCACAAATTTTAATATTTTAGGAGATTTTGCCAGGTGTCCTTATACACACTGTTGTATAGCGATAAGGAGAGCAGGTAGGAGGTTGTTGTGGTTAAACTAGCCAGGGGATGACAAGACTGGCTTTGGAGATGTTAACAGAAGGAAGCTGTAAGAGTTCTTCTGAAGGTAGAATGAAAAACTCTTAGCAACTGATTTCATAAAGGACTCTTAAAGAGAGAGGAGCCAACAACAGACCAGAGAACAGCAAGGGTGCTCTTTTTTTTTTTATTTTTTAAGTGGGAGAGTTGTGGGGAAAGGGCAGAGGGAGAGAGAAAGAGAGAGTTTTAAGCAGGCTCCATGCCCAGGGCAGAGCAAAGTGTGGGGCTCGATCTCACAACCCTGAGATCATGAGCTGAGCCAATCAAGAGACAGACTCTTAACCAACTGAATAGCAGTGGTAACCTTGAACAAAATATCTGCCTCATAAAATTGCTCAGTTTTACTTTTGAAAATTATAACTTTGTATCGCTACCATGTAAAGGGTCTATAGATTATACAGATGACATACGGAGAAAATGGCCACAAAAAGAAATGTACAATATCTTATCTCCCTTCCAAGCTCCAGAATGAAAGGCTTCACTCTGCCACCCAAAGTGCTATTATCTGGCTTGGAGACTTGGTGTTAATGTAGTTTCCACATGGAAGGGAAACAGGAGAATAGTGACAAGATCTCTAGACTGGACAAGTTACTGTACCCACTTCTTTAAAGAAAGGGTTCAGAGATGGCTGATAAAATATTATTTATTGCTGAGTTCAGTGGGCTGACCCTAATAATTGAGAAAAATAGAAGGAAGAGTCTAGCTGAAGGTCATTACAGTCATTGCAAAGTGATGACAGAGCATCTAAATGAGATTGTGATGGGGGATCAAAGGATATTTAAAGTACATTTAAGATACATTCCAGAGTGTACAGAATGAGGCTGATGATGGGCAGACTGTAAGTGTAAGATTGTATTGCTCAGGTCCCCTGGATATTTTGCTTCTAAGATTCACAGGTTAGAAATTCCATTTCATCAGTTAATGTTTATGTTACAGAGATATTAATCAATAAATTTTGTTTTCTGCTGCACTAAAAGAGCATTTGGGTTTTGTGGCAACCATAGCAGATTTAAGGGTTTCTTGTCTGTATTCATGTAAGCATATCCTAGTTTAGTGATGGGTACATCTCACTTACGGGGTGCATCCTGTTTCTACTTGACCTATAATGTAGACCCTGGGAGTATTTGTTTCTTGGAGATTTGCTGTTCCTATTTAAGAACTTTTGGTCAGATCAATGATTAGTAAACAGCTAACATTGGCTGTAAGAGGTCTACTATGGGATAGGGTGATTATTATTTACAATATCAACATTAAAGCTGATAAGGGTGTTAGGTTGTGTAGTTACTGAGACTGAAGCTCTGACCTAACTTTGGGCAGATTAATTTCCTGAATTTGTTTTCTTATGTTTACAATGAGGATAAAATAGTAACTTAGGGTGATTGTGTGAATTTGATGAGATAACTTGTATATGGCTCATAGTAAGCATGAAGTGAAGATTTGCTATCACCATTAGTCTCGGGTTTTTAATGACTTTTCATGAAAATGTCACCTGGAAACTGACCTAATTGTCCTTTAAAGAGATTTATAGCTCTGTCTTTTCTAAAAACGTAAACAACTTATCCTTTTTGTAAAAATGGTATATGCTTATTGTAAACATTTGAAAGTAGACTAGTGTAAGGAACACAAAAATCGCCACAAATTCTATTGTCTAGATATAGCAATTATCAACATTTTGTAAACATCTTTCTGGTTATGTTTCTATGTATACCCGTCAATTGAAAGCAAAGTTGCATGGTATCATGATATCATCTATGCCACCTTCTACTGGAAGTCACAAAGCCAGCCCAGAGTAAAAGAAATAGATTCCACCTATGGTAGAGAACCCATAGTCTCAGTGCAAAGACATGTGCATACCAAGATGGAAAAAAATTTGTGGTCGTATTTTGAAAGCCACCATGGGGGAGTCACATGAACAAAGATTTGGAAGGAAGAACGAGTTGTATGGAGGGTCAGCAAGAAGACAGGTTTCAAGAGGATATGAGGAGCTCTTGGCGGTCCCATAGGTACTGTTCTTAGGAACCCTCAGGTTGCTGGTAGTGCTGCTCCACTTTTGGATCTTGGATCAATAATACTTGTGTTTTGCCAATAAGGTATCTTAACAGTATTCAAATACTATATCTGGTGCTTCCATCTTAATGTAGGCATAATAGTAACACCCACGTTATAGATACATAGAAAGAGTAGGTGATTTTATGTTTTCCTCTACTTATTGTTTATTTTTGTATTCTGGTGCTAAGGATGACAAGAATGACTTGCAGATATCATTACTGAAAAGTGAAGACTACTGGAAAGCAACTACAATGTGTATCTAGTACAGAATAAACCAAGAAGAGCCATAAATAAAAGAAATTCCATTTTCACCTTAATTATACCATTCTGAACTCACTTCATTTTCTCTTTTTTCTTCCTGTAGCTCGTAAAAGTGGACTAACAGCTAGGTAAAGCAGGTTGATCTTGGCATTCCATAATTTGAGGGGCACTGGAAAATTCTTGTATCAAAATCATTGAACTGCTATAGTCTGAACCATTATAGTTTCCTTTTTTGTGTTTTAAAGTTTTTTTTTAAAAGAAAGATAAAGTATAAGAATTTATAAATATCCTGAAGTATACAACTTATATCATTATTATCTATTCATCAGATCAGAGCATAATTGAACTCTGTGTGTGTGTGTGTGTGTGTGTGAATAGAGATGAGAGAGGAGAAAATGTGCCGTCTCCTAACTTAACAGAGGAAAAAAAATATTGGAAACAAAACAGAAGTACTAAAAACCGCATATTATTAGTTAAGTAACTTCTAAAATGTAGTTTATACTTTCAGATATTCCTAGAAACCAAAACAGTAACAATTTTTAGACATAGAAAATAAAAAGGTTCATTATGCTATCTTTTCCAAGTTGGTGTTCTGCCTTTTGTGTTTATGCTGATCTCTACCTGCCTTGATATCACCTGAAATGAACATATCTTATTTTCCTTTGGTCATTTATACTCAGCTAAAGCTTTAGTCTTTCTTTGTAACTATGATTTTTGAAAAATAATATCAAAATAAAAGTATCTCCTTAACCTTCAGGCACGTCTAAGTGACCGTGCATCACCAGCAATCTCTGTCTGTGTGCTTTTGATTTCCAAACCTCCTCACATTTCTTCTTCCTCTGTCACTTTCTAAGATGGCTTTAGAATTTCTGAGAAACATAACAAGAATGACCAGTGTCCCAAGGATGGCAGATCTAGCAGTGCCTTTGCTTGAGATGGTGTTTAGTACCTGAGACAGCTCCCTCTGAAGTTTTGTGTGTGTGTGTGTGTGTGTGTGTGTGTGTGACTAATGTCACCTTTGCATTAGCCGAGCAATGCACCAGCCAGGAGGCTGTGATGTTCTAAGCAATGAGGTAGGCCCCTGAAAGGGGAGGGCTCAGGGTACTGGTAGGTAGATCAAAGAGAGGGAAGAGATGGGCCCTAGAAGAGAGCTGGGGAGCTGGGGGCCTTTAAAGATAACTCTAACGTTTGGTTGTCTGTAGTTGCCTGATATATTTTGGTACTTTTTAGGAACTATTCTTTGATTCACAACAAATGAATCTGAAACGATGAGGTCACTATTCATTGAGCATCTATTATTATCAAACCTATTATTATCACTCCTCTTACTTCAGAGTCATTGTTCTATATTTTCCAGTTAGTCTTTATCAAAGTTACAGAAACTTCTATAGCTATATAATCAAGGTAAATGTACTAATTTTATTGGAGTTTAAATGAATTTTGCTGGATTAGAAGGAAAAAGAAAATGAAATTACATAGCATAAAAAATAGAATAACTATCACAGAAAGATAAAAGTGAAGATCAAGCTATTTTGATCCTTTGATTCTTTGTTTTTACTTGAACTTTAATTACTTGGAGTTCTTCTGAATGAACAATCTCCTTACATCTTTCCATTCATCTCCCGCCCTTTTCTTCCATCTTTGATGTTACATTAGTAATTGATTAACAGAGGTTTCTGTTATTATGTATTAATTTCATAAAATTAAGTGACTCTTTAGGGTATATAGGAAATAATATCAATAATCATTGCCATGTAATTATTGAGATGATTTTGATGTAGTCAGTTTTTATGGTACTCATGGGATCATTCATAAACTTGTGCAATCTGTCCAATATGATGCTATAATTTGCTAAGTTCTAAAAATTGTCCCTCTGCGTCCCAACTCATTGCAATAGTTAGCATTTAATTCAAATAATGATTTAATCAATTCATTGTATTAACTGGACTTCCTTTCTTCAAAATTCTAATATCTCTTTGAGAGATAGTATATTAAATAGTTTTCAATATTTAACATAAAGTAATAAGATTCATTTCTAACTGGATAATTGGCATTTCGGGTACTAGGTGGAACAGGGCATAGATTAAGTGAAGATTGGAAGAGAAAAAATATCTGCTCATGAACAGATGCCTGGAGAGTGCCTACATATAGGGGTCATTGCAAAAGAGCATTCAGGGAAACCAGGAGCCATTAAGAGAGAGCTGGAAGGAGAGTAAGACTTGGAAACCATAGGTTTCTGAAGATCAGCTTCTTCACTTTGTTCCAAGACCAACAGGAGCCATTTCAGATGTTTAACAGTCTGGGAACTACCCATACAATCAGAGATTGATGGAACATTTTCCTTCTACATCTTAAATATCATAATCAAAGTGGACTTTAGTGAATGTAAATAGAAAGGAAATGATGGTTAAACCACCTACTTTGTTTAAAGGTTACCAGAAATGCATTTTCATAGCAACATTTTAAATTGTTCACTTTAAGGCCAATATTTACTTGGCAAGAATTATAAGAAGGTAATTAGGTAAAGTAAATGTTGGGTGTTTCCATGAACAGTCACAAAAAGTCTAAAAAGTACAGATCATTAATGAGATGAATGGATACAGCTTGACCTAAGGAGCAAACAAAATGAATTAACTGGAGAATGTAATTCCTTTCAGAGACCCAGATAACATCCTTTAATCTGTTTTCATGAGTAACTCCTGAGAGTGGAAGCTGAGTTACAATTAATTGGCTAAACATAGATTTTTGTTTGACTTTGCAAATTATTTAACCATGAAAAATAAGCTACTTTTAGTATATATACTTGGACTAGCGGTAAGTTTATTTGTGAATTTTTGTAAACTAGGAAAAGGAAAAGATCATTAGACTTCTTTCAAAGAACATGATTTGGGAGAATTAAAGACTATACTTTTCTATAGAAAATAGTGCTACTACTTTAGAGCAGGAATTACATCTATCTTTTTATCATCATTTCCTTAGTGGCTAGTGTAGTGACTGGTATAAAATAGGTGTTCAATAAATATCTACTGATTTCAACAATGTTGAATGGAAAATGAACTCTGTGATTAGTGATAATGGCATTATTCAATCTTTTAATCTATGCCTCCTTTTGAAAACATTAACAATCATGATATTAATGTTTATATTATAAAAACAGTGTTTCAGAATTTGAAAATATAAAGTATATTAAATATCTTAAAACTATCTCCTAAAATATACTATTGAGCTCTGATGTACATCATAAGGCTCTCACTCCCCAGGAGTTCCCCCAGGTTCTCTATCCTGTTGAGAATCAAGATTGATTCTTGTGTGGATATTTGTTATCTTTCTCCTTTTGATGTCTAGTTTGATTTTTAATTTTTTTTTCATTTTTAACATTTTATTTCCAATAAATTAATATCTAGGAAAAAATTGATTCTATTGATTCTATTAAGATTCAATAATCTATCTATTGATTCTATTAAGGTTTAAATTGTTGTAGTTGTATAACTAATCAAACTTAACAGCTTAAAATAAGGACAGCTACTTACTTTACTCTTGATTCTAATTTATGGATGGCTAGGAGGGCGTGACTTATTTCTGGTCCATGTGGTATCAGCTGGGGTGGCTTGAATGAGTCTGGAAAATCCACTTCTTAGTTGGCTCAGCCACAGACGTGGCTGGTTAGCTGATGTTGTCAAGCTGTGTGCCGCACACATAGTTATAGATTGCTAGAATATTTTACCTCATAGCTTTTATAATTTTTAAAAAAGATTTTATTTATTTATTTGACAGACAGCAAGAGAGGGAACACAAGCAGGGGGAGTGGGAGAGGGGGAGAAGCAAGCTGCCTGCTGAGCAGGGAGCCCCGTGTGGGGCTTGATCCCAGGACTCTGGGATCATGACCTGAGTCGAAAGCAGGCACTTAACTGACTGAGCCACCCAGGTGCCCCTTATAATCTTTTAAAAATATGTTATTTATTTATTTTGAGAGAGAGCATGCATGCAGGTGCAGAGGAGAGTGCACATGCAGGGGAAGGGGCAGAGACAGAGAGAATCCCAAGCAGTCAGCATGGAGACCAAGGCAGGGCTTGATTTCATGGACCCTGAGATCATGATCTGAGCTGAAATCAAGTCAGATGCTCAACTGACTAGCCAACTAGACTCTCCTTTATGTCTTAACTATCATTATTAAATGTAAATAGAAATAGAAAGGAAAGTGATTATTGAATCACCTATGTAGCTTTATGTGTTACCAGAAATGTCTTCTCATATCAATATTTTAAATAGTTCAGTTTAAGACCACTGCTTAGCTGGGAGCACAGCTATGGCTACTGGCTAGGTGCCTTGATTGCTCTTCATGTAGGCCTCTCTAGAAGAATGCCTGGGCTTCCTCACGACATGGAAGCTACATTCCAGAAGCAGGTGTCCCAACAGCAAGGAATTGGAAGTTTCTAGTTTGTCTTTCTTTCTTTCTTTCTTTTTAAAGATTTTTAAAATTTATTTATTCATCAGACAGAGATCACAAGTAGGCAGAGAGGTAGGCAGAGAGGCAGGCAGAGAGAAAGAGGGGGAAGCAGGCTCCCCCGCTGAACAGAGAGCCTGATGTGGGATTCGATCCCAGGACCCCGAGATCATAACCTGAGCCGAAGGCAGAGGCTTAACCCACTGAACCACCCAGGTTCCCCAGAAGTTTCTAGTTTCTTAAGACTGGGGTCCATATGTGGGCAAATGTGCAGTAACTATATTCTATCGGTCAGACATGAGATGCCTGGATTCAAGGGCAAGGATGTAGACCCTGCCTGTCAGTGGAAGAGGTATCAGAAATTTGTGGCCATCTTTAATCTACCAAAACTATCTTCAACATAATTTCTATGTGTGAATAAGAAAATATAAAACTTTTTAGATAATTACCCATCTGTATGCCAGAATTACCAAGGCTTTAACTATGATAAGCTTGCAAAAGTAGCTTGTCTAAAGTTGTCTTAAGCCTGAAAGGCTATGGAAATGCATATAAAAAGAGGCTTATCAAGTTTTACTAAATTAGCCTGGTTATTTTTAGTAAAGTAGGTAAATGGACTATATAGCATTGCAGTCAAAGGATAAAATTATGTAACAGGCCTCTACAAAACTGGCCAGGCCAAGTGTGGGCATTCATGTTTGATGAATGATAATGGGTCTTCTCCAATTTATTTATTATCTTAATGTAGACAGGGCACATGACTCCTCAGGTTCTAAATATTTTATTGTCCTACTCACGTTAATAATGTCTATTCCTTCTGTGTTTTTGTATCACCAGGGGTGAGACTTTGATTAGCAAAAAGGGTGTTTCTGAAAAACTGTTTCTTAGGATTTTTGGTGTGTGAATATACTGGAAAAAATACTTGAACACTTACTATGTTCCAGAACTTGGTCTGTGTTCTAGAAATACAGTAAGGAGCACAAAAGACAAGGCCTGAAAAAAAGCAATAAGCAAAAAGGGCAAAGCCTATGCCTGCACTCATGGAATTTGCATTTCTAATGGGGAAGATAGATAAGTAAGTAAATGAGTAAAAAATAAATAATAAAGTGATAAGTAAGATTAGGAGCTTAGGAGTAGTAAGGTAATGGAGAGCGATCTTTGAGAGAGGCAATATTTAGAAAGGTAGTCATGGAGGCCCTCTGGGGTGAGCTGGTTTTTAAGCAGATACCTGAATGAGGAGAGAAAATAGACCAGGTGAAGATCTTGGAGAACAGTGTTCCAGGCAGAGGGGACAGTTAGTGAAAGTGTGCTGAAGCATTAATAACTGTGGAATGTTTGAGAAGCACCAAGAGGGCTCATCTGACTGGAGCAGAGGGAGTGAAGGCAAGTGGAAAGTTATGATCAGTGAGGGAGGTAGTGCTCTGATTATAAGTGTCCGTGGACCATCACCAAGTTGGATTTAAGTCCTGTGATAGAAAGGTTTTAAGTAGAGGAGGGCCATGATTATTTCATTATTTCTTTAAAAAAGATCATTCTTTCTACTGTGTGAAAAATTGTTTGCTAGCTCTATTGGTGATGATGATGATGGTGGTGGTGTGGATGCTGAGAGATAACATTTCATGGAGGCTTGCTCCCTATTGGATTCTCTTTTTAAAACTGTTATATTTGAGTTATCTCATTTAACACAACCCTTTTGTGAAGATTCTCTTTAAAGTTTTAAGTGAAGAAATCGAATCCTAGACAGTAACCGGCCTGTAGATACCCAGTGAACCAGTGGAAAAGCACGTGCTCAGGAAGACGATGCAAGGAGGCTGGTAAGGGTGGTGAGCAGTGACTGGACTGAGGCTCTGTTCTGAAGGTAGCGCCAGCAGGAATTGTTGATGGATTAGGTATAGGAGAAGCATCAAAAATTTAATTGAAGGATGACTCTGTAGCTTTGGGTCTTTGCAACTTGGTGTGGCTTTGCAGTTCACTGAGATAAAAAGTACATTTGGTTGTTGGAAAGAGGGTGTTGTAAATGAGCAGTTCTTTCTTGGATATGTTTAACTCGAATGGCTATTGTGTGTCTGTAATTTGGCGGAGAGGTCTTTGAGAATTAGTAGTATAGAGATAGTTTCTGCTGAGGTCAGTTTCCTTCATTATTGTGTATTCTGTCCCATGCCCTCTCTCATAAAACATGTGCCTATTTACTAGAATCAAAAAGGCAAGAAATAACAAGTGTTGGCAAGGATGTAGAGAAAAGGAACCCTTGTGCACTGTTGTTGGGAATAAAAATTGGCCCAGCCACTGTAAAAAGTGGCCCAGCCACTGAAAACAGTATGTAGGTTTCTCAAGAAATTAAAATAGAACTACCATATGACCCAGTAATTCCACTACTGGATATTTATTTACCCAAATCAAGCAAAAATCACTAATTTGAAAACATGTATGCACCCCTCTGATTATCGCATTATTTACAGTAGCCAAAAAAGAAGCAGACCAAGCATCTTTCCATAGACAAATGGATAAAGATGATGGTGAGTGTATAATGAAATATTATTCAGCTAAGTGAAGTAAGTCAGAGACCAATACCATATGATGTCACTTATATGTGGAATCTAAAAAACCAAAACAGATGAACAAAGAAACAAAAAGGAGAAACAGATGCATAAACACAAAGAACAAACTGATGGCTGCCAGAGGGGACGGGGTAGGGGAATAGGCAAAAAGGATGAAGGGGAGTGAGAGATACAGGCTTCTAGTGAAGGAATGATTAAGTCACAGAATGAACGTTACAGCATAAAGAATATAGTCACTGGTATTGTAACAGTATCGTATGGTGGCAGAGGGGATGCAGCATATTGTATAGACCTAGGAATCACTATATTCTATGCCTGAAACTAATGTAACATTGTGTGTCAACTGTACTTCAGTTTTAAAGAATTAGAGGAAATCAATAGAAGCAAAAATGCTGTTCCCACCAGTATTAAATAGTGCTCCTCCCTCCCCAAAATAAGACCCAAAACAGTTTTTAAAGATTCAGTTATGAAAACCTTTTGGGGTAATCTGTTGTGTCCTAATCGAGAGGGAGGATCAAAGGTCCTGCAAGGGATTAGAATAGTACTATAAAATAAAAAAGAAAAGAATAATTGATGATAGCCACATTGGGGTCAAATATAAGGGCTATTAAAAAATAGACATTTCGGGAAGTGCCTGGGTGGCTCGGTGGGTTAAGTGTCCAAGGCTTGATCTCATCTCAGGTCTTGATCTCAGGGTTGTGAGTTCAGGCCCCACACTGGGCTTCATGCTGGGTGTGGAGCCTACTTAAAACAGAATAGACATTTTGGCAAACACACACAACACAGATGTGTGCACATTAATCCTGGTAACACAGACTGTGGTGGGAAGCCGTGTTGTTGCTTGCTCTTACTATGCTTTTTGAAATGTATGCTAGTCCTAAGCATTAAAAATATTTGTAAGGAATTAGTAGTTTCTCTTTTCAAAGATACAGGTGTATTACACAGGTGTGTGTGATATACGATATCTTATATGATATTTATATTATAAATTTTTAAAATTTTGTAACATTATATACCCCCCAAAATGAGTGCATATGAAACAGTGGTAAAATATGAGTAAGAGCAATAGTCTCATTAATTGCATTGTGCTATTTTCAATTCCCTGGTTTTGATAAATGACTTTAGTTGTGTAAGATGTCATCACTGCAAGAAGCTGCATGTGGGTATGTGTGAACTTTCTACAGTTTTTTGCAACTTCAAAATAAAAAAAAATTTTAAATATAAATACATACAGTTGAATGTCTTACCTTAAATTCTGACCTTGTTTAGTCTTACCTAGTATAAGCAGCCACACACCCATGAAAATGGGAAGCAGAAGTGGATATCTTTGTAATATGCCAAACTTAATGGGATATTGATTATATTCTTCATTTATTAATGCTGCACACTTTTAATACTGTGGCAGTTTTATTCATGTTTTCGTGCTTAAACTTTTTATATGAGCAGAATGTGTGCATATTTAATGTACCAAAAAGATGAAATGTGTGGTAATTTCTAAGACTAAAAGGCAGTCGTAAGACACTTTGGCAAATACAGCATATTGCAAACATTTTAGAGAGCCAAACAAGCTGAACATGTCAAAATAATAGGTGGTTCTGTGATATTTATTGACAGTTTATAATAGCTGAACACTATTAAAAAAATGATTGTAGCATTATTTCAGTAAGTTCTGAAGTGCTCATTATCTTAATGACATAAATTCTCTTTATTTCTCTTCTCTGAAAGTGAAAACTTCCGTATTTTGTTAAATGATTTGTCTGCCATTAATTTGTTTACATTTCTTTGTCTTTCCTAATACCAACAATGATGGAATAGAGATGTTAAATCTGTGATTACTTACTTTTTCGGTTTTTGTTTTTAAATATAAATGTTCAAAGATTTAAAGGTCCATCTTGCCATCGGCACCAACATGGATGGAGTAAAATGCTAAGTGAAATAAGTCAGTTAGAGAAAGACAAATACCACATGATTTCACTCATATGTGGAATTTAAGAAACAAAATGAATGAACAAAGGAAAAAAAGAGACAAATAAAAAAACAGACTTTGAACTATAGAGAAGCAGCAAACTGATGGTTACTAGAGAGGCAGTGGGTGGGGGAATGGGTGAAACAGGAGAAGGGGATTAAGAGCACATATATTTTTGGGGCACCTGGGTGGCTCAGTGGGTTAAAGCCTCTGCCTTCGGCTCAGGTCATGATCCCAGGGTCCTGGAATCGAGCCCCGCATCGGGCTCTCTGCTTGGCAAGGAGCCTGCTTCCTCCTCCCTCTCTCTCTGCCTGCCTCTCTGCCTACTTGTGATCTCTGTCTGTCAAATAAAATAAATAAAATCTTAAAAAAAAAAAGCACATATATTTTTAAGAGCACAGAGTAATGTATAGGATTGTTGAGTCTCTCTGTTTACTCCAGAAACTAATATAACTGCATGTTAACAATATTGGAAATAAATGAATGTATAAATAAATAAATAAATTCCCAGTTGAGAAATGTCAGGGCTATAGTGCTCCTACTCAGTTTTTTTGGTTTGTTTTTGTTTTTTGCTTTTTTAGCATGGAAGGTTTATTGAGCCATAGTAAAGTGATAGTACAAAGCTCCTAAAGAAGGAGGGGACCAGAGGAAGTTGCCTTGTTCTTACCCAGTTTTAACAAAATATCATTGGTCTTAAAAATTGCTCTGAAATGGCATCAGAATCCCTGAATAACAGCAAAAAAAACCCCAAAACAAACAAACAAACAAAACAAAAGAATCCCAAGTAAATGCTTATAAATTCACAACTTTCTGTTGTGAATTTATAAGTTGTTGTATTCAGAGAACAACTGTTCTTAAAAAAATGAATGACTTCTGAAGATAGCTAAGGTTCTGAAGTTGCTTTACTAGCTTGATTTTGTACCACTGATGAAACTGCAAAATGAGCCAGACCGTACTCGGTTTAGAGGAGTCATTTTTCAAATGCTTGGAAGATGCAGAATGGAAGTGACCCCTGGTGATACTCCACTTATTTGTGAAATGCTTATGGAATGGATGTGATTGCTAAATACTGTGTTTATGAATATTAAGGGGAATAAAATACTGCCCCTTTTCAAAAGGGCTTGCTGTCAAGCAAGGAATGGAACGAAAGGGACAGGATAGGGTGAGTAGGTAGAATTGGAGGTACATTGAGTCTGGGCTGAACTCAATTGTTTTTAAAAGCTTTTACAAGATGAGGTCAACATTGGTAGCCTGACCACATCTTGAGAGACAAGTTTTGGTGAATTATGGGTTGAGCGAGAGGGTAGCAGTCATGGGTATCAAAAACTCTACAGCATTCATAGGGCTCTGTAAATAAATAACAGTCGTCTGCAAGTTGGCTTTAAAATGATGGACTCAAAAAACTTACAATGCTAGGATTAAACATGATATTATTATTTTAACATAGTTTTTTTTTTTTAAGATTTTATTTTATTTATTTGAGAGAGAGAGACAGTGAGAGAGAGCATGAGCGAGGAGAAGGTCAGAGGGAGAAGCAGACTCCCCATGGAGCTGGGAGCCTGATGTGGGACTCGATCCTGGGACTCCAGGATCACGCCCTGAGCCGGAGGCAGTCGTTTAACCAACTGCGCCACCCAGGCGTCCCGATATTATTATTTTAAATATTTTATTTATTTATTTGAGACAGAGAGAGAGCAAGCGAGCGTATGAATGGAGGGGAGGGCTAGAGACAGAGGGAGAAGCAAACTCCCCATAGAGCAGAGAGACCGATGCGGGACTTGATCCCAGGACCCTGAGATCATGACCTGAGCCAAAGGCAGATACTTGAGTGAGCCCCCCAGGTTGTCCCTAAACGTGATATTAAACATGAGTTTAATAACTGGAATTGTCAGGCACTTGCGAAGTTTTAAGTTAGCTCTTTATTCCAACCCTGTTTCCTTATTTAAAAAAAATGGAACTCTTTAATTTGTCTTTATTCCCTATGTTTCTGATGTTCTCTTAAAAATATTTATTAGCAGAGAAGTATTCCAAAAAGCTAAAACAATCAAGCAGTGAAAAAGAGCATACATTTCTAAACTGGATCATCAATCCCTGGAAAATGTAAATTGATTAGGCTTCATTCAGGAGGACAAGGCAGCAGGATATCTCTAGTCATAAGGCTAGAATTCCTTAGGCAGATTATAACTCTGGTTTATCTCATCTTTAGGAGGTTGATTTTGCCACATTGTTTTGCCACACTGACTGGGGTGGCACATATTTGTGAAGTCATTTTTTTCAGACTGAAGGTAACATTTACTGAGTGAATATCAAATTCCAGGCACTTCTCTCAGGGATTAACATGCATTACTCTCTAAGAGTTTATAAAAGCATCTCTGTCAAACAATTCATTGATTAATAAATATTCATACCTATTTTTCACTTGGGATATTTGTTTTAATTTCATTATTTCTTCTTTTCCAGCTCTTCTTTATGCAACTATTTTTGGAAATGTGACCACAATTTTCCAGCAAATGTATGCCAACACCAACCGATACCATGAGATGCTGAATAATGTACGGGACTTTCTCAAACTCTATCAGGTCCCCAAAGGCCTCAGTGAACGAGTCATGGATTATATTGTCTCAACGTGGTCCATGTCCAAAGGCATTGACACAGAGAAGGTAAGGTTTATTATTATTGTTGTGGTCATTTATTTTCCATCTCAATGGGATCTTCAGATGCCTGTAGCTTTCCCGCTCAGGTATTGCTTGTATAATTGCTTTGTAAATGTTATGCTGTTTTTCATAAGTGACTTAGCAATCAATCGTAGTATGTATTGAGTGCTTAGGAGATGCAAAGCACTCAACCGTTAATCATCAATTTAGAAATTGTGGTTTCTGAAAACTACTAATTACTCCCTTTCCCTAAAACACTCATTACCAGAGTAATTTCCTACATTCCTCTAAAACTAGCTCTGCTGCCCTCTCTCCTGGCCAGTCTTATTCTTGATTTCTTCTTTGACTTTTTGCCCATTTTAAATTTAGAAAGAAATGTCCTTGCTTATAAAGGAAAAAATCTCTCCCCTCTCTCACACATGTTTACGAAGGAACATACAATTCTGTATTTTCTTCTTTTCCTTACACAAATCTATAAAGTGGATACCACCTCCCCAGTCATTTGGCGTCTCTAAGTTCTAGCTTATCTTTCCATGAAATCTCTTCTAATTTTTCCCATCTATCTTACATTAGAAAAGAAGGACCCAAAGTCCTCCTTAAAATAAACAAAACCAAATTAACAAAATAAATTCTCACTTCCTCCACCCAGCTGATTCACATCAAATATCAGGGATGACAAGTAGGGCTTGCCCACGAGTTTTAGAGAATACCCATTTTGAGCTTTTTTTTTCTTTATAAGTATCAGGGGAGGTGATTATTTTTAGGTACTGAATTTTGACATGATAATCAGGTAGTACATTACTTTCCTTACCATGTCCCACAAATTCAGTCTGTTCAGTTTTTTCTTTAAAATCACATGATATTGACTTGGAGATTTCCTTTAAGGTCTGCTCAGTAAGCACCATTCATTGTTAAAAGGAAAGAGCAAATGAGCAGAGTAGATGTTCTGTCAGAGGAATTTCCTTGAGGTAGTTTAAAGCCAGAACAGCTGTTGTTAGGAGCAGATGGTTGAGGGGATATTTAGGGATTGAACATGGAAGAGTTTGAGGGAGGGAAGCCTTCAGGGGAAGCGCAGGTGAGAATGGGAGGGGGAGGGATAATTATTCATGAAAGAGAGTGAGATTTCTGTCTTTCAGCATCTTACAAGCTACAGTATTCATTTTCTAGTTAAATGGCCATTAAAGTGGAATGTATGACCATAGACGGGAAAGGACAAACTACATTCTGTGGAATTTGATGTATCTATGCCTGAGCCAAACAATATATGGTTATGGGGAGGGTATCCAGAGAAGGAAGAGAATCTTCCTCAGAGACACAGGTGAGACTCAGGGTTTAAGACATCAAATGCGTGATGTTCTTTGAGGTGCACATTCAGTGAAGCTGAGATCAAGAGGCAACGGTTTACCTTGTTAATCAGCATCTCAGTCAGAAGCTTTTCCATTTAGAAAATGCAGTGGGGTCACATGATAGCTGGCAGAAAACATCAACCAGATGATGGAATAAGGGCCCTTTTTGTTTGAAAAGAGAATGGCCCATAGCCTATGCCACAGATCTGTTATTTGGCCGATTTTTGAGTCCCTGTTCTCTGTATTCCCAGATGGAAGGGAGCCAATTAGGTTCTCACAAGTTTCCTCTCAAGGATCTCTCTGCTTCATGAGGTAGTGAGGGTCTCGTACTCTGGCATGCGTTGTGTCTGGAAGTGGATACTCCAGGCAGTGGGGAACAGTTTATGGGTTCCTAGTATTTACCATGGGTATTTTTGTTTTTGTTTTTGTTTGTTTGTTTGTTTTTTGGTTTGCTTATTTTTTGTGGTCACAGAAATGTGTTTTTGATTAGGGGAGTATACACAGAAAGTGGAGTAATAGGAAAAAAAGATTGGGAGGCTAATATTAAAGATAAAATAAAATGTTAGTTCAAATGAAAGCATTCCTTTTTTTTTAAAGATTTTATTCATTTATTTGACAGAGAGATAGAGATTACAAGTAATCAGACAGAGGGAGAGGGAGAAGCAGGCTTCCTGCTGAGCAAGGAGCCCAGATGCGGGGCTCGATCCCAGGACCCCGAGACCATGACCCGAGCTGAAGGCAGGCGCTTAACGACTGAGCCACCCAGGCGCCCCTCAAATGAAAGCATTCTTAAAGAACTAAGTCAAAAAACTCCAGTGGATTAGATTTTGGATAAGAAAAAAAATCACAGTGACGCCTGGGTGGCTCAGTTGGTTAATCAGCTGCCTTCGGCTCAGGTCATGATCCCAGCGTCCTGGGATCGAGTCCCACATCCGGCTCCTTGCTCGGCAGGGAGCCTGCTTCTCCCTCTGTCTCTGCCTGCCATTCTGTCTGCCTGTGCTCGTTCTCTCTCCCTCTCTCTGACAAATAGATAAAATCTTAAAAAAAAAAAAAATCACAGATGTGCTTCCTCACTGAATGGGGAATCCAGAAAAAGTAGTTTTTGACTAAAGGGGGAAGCAGAGTTAAATAACTGACAAATCTGAAAGGTTTGTTACACATGTATAAAACATATTTAAAGTTTAATTTAATGTGACAGCAAACTCTCCATGTCTATGTTGATTTCTCCCAGTCTATTAAGAAAATCCCCACCCAAATGTGTAAGAAGTAGCTGTAACAGAGCGGAGCCTGGGACACAGTTGTAGGAAATTCTCATGAATTGTATAGTCAATGAGGATGAATTTAAAAGTGCATTCTTAGAGAAATAGACTCTGAACTTTAGAGAACAAACTGATGGTTACCAGAGCAGGGTTGGGAGGGGAATGGGTGAAACAGGCATGGGGATTAAGGAGTGCACTTGTCCTGATGAGCACTGGGTGACATATGGAAGTGTTGAGTCACAACCTTGTACACCTGAAATTGATAGATAGATTTGGCTAAAAAAGTAAAATCTTTAACACCAAAACCCATGCAAATGAAAATAGAGTATATGCAGCAAATATCACAAGCGAAGGGTTAATTGCCTTAATATGTAATATGATTTTGCAAATGAATAAGAATTAGAATACCTGAGGAGAAAAATGAGCTAAGTATGTAGTTAATTCATATAAATACATAAAAAAATAAATTAATAATAAACATAAAATATTATTTTAACTTATAATAAATAAATATTGAAATAGCAAGAAACCATTTGTAATATGTCAAATGGGCCAAGATAATGCCCATTCTTAGCAAAAGCTGTAGTGACTGACACTATCATATAATTCTGTTTTTTTGTGTGATTTGGTGTGACATTTCTCAAAAGCAGTTTGACCAAGATAATATCTTACCTGGGGGATATTCTAGAGCTCAGTCCCTGTGCCTCTTCCCTTTTCTGTTCATATTCTCTCCTTCGGTGATGTCATACAATCGTATGACTTTAAAAATGTATGCTAACCCTGCCCAAATATACACACTCACCTTGGACCTCTTCTTGAACTGCGGACTCCACTATCCAACTGCCTACTCACATTTCATGAAGCTGTCCAGGTCTGAACTCCTCTTCTGCCATAAACCTGCTCCATGGACGTTCTTCCCTAATGCAGTTAATGGAAACTCCACCCCTGCACCCCTCAGGTGCATAGACAGACCTCCCCACATTAAAACCTCCACCAAAACCTGCTGGCTCCACCTGTGGTTCTCACCACTCTATCAGCATCTCCTGGTCCAAGTCAGCATCATGTTCAACCAGGGTTTTTATAGAGCCAAATAACTGGTCTGTTCCTTTATAGTATATTCTCAGCACAGCAGCTTTTGACCTTATATGGCTTTCATAATAAAGCTTTCTATCTGTCATCTATATATCTGTCATCTATCACATATTCATCTGTACTGCAGGCTTTTTAGAGAATAAGAACAAAATTGATGAGCTTGCTAAAACACAAGGGTGGCAAAAGGAAATGAAAGATTGATGATAGTAATCAAATAAATACTGTAATTCACAATTTTAGCAATATGAATGTATTCGAGGATGTAGCTTTAGTAAACAGCATCTGAGTTTTAACAGCTATCCTGTTTTTGATGTCAGAGACCTCTATTCAACTTCCTCAGTAAGCCAAGTACTTTGTCTTACTATATGTTTCTTTTTCTTTCCTTTTTTTTTTTAAAGATTTTATTTATTTATTTGACAAACAGAGATCACAAGTAGACAGAGAGGAAGGCAGAGAGAGAGGGAGAAGCAGGCTCCCCGCTGAGCAGAGAGCCCAATTTGGGGCTCGATCTCAGGACCCCGAGATCACAACCTGAGCTGAAAGCAGAGGCTTAACCCACTGAACCACCCAGGCGCCTCTTACTATATGTTTCTTATCTCATGTTTTGTTGATGGTCTCTTTCAGGTATTTTATTACTGTTGGTTGTTATTATGAGTATATACTGAAAAAGATTGAAATGTACGAAGTCAAATGTCTTTGTTCTAATGCTTCTCTTGTTAGTTCTGAAACAGTGAGATTTTTTTCAGTTGCTAGTACAATAGAACTTAATGATGCTCTGCGACCAATTAGAGAAGAACCTTTGCCCCAGTTACTGACGTTTCCTTCTATCATTTCCACATATTTAGTTTTATAGATTTTTTTGAATTCTGCTTTACCCCACAGGCAAATTAATCACCGTGATTTAACTCAGTCTTACCTTGTGTCATGTGAATAATTCTTCCTCTAATACAAATTGTGGCATTAAAGTCAGGACTGACATCAAGATTGTAGCATTTCTATCAAAAACGTTTGCCTTAGTCCATATATACTATGGAGTATTATGCCTCCATCAGAAAGGATGAATACCCAACTTTTGTAGCAACATGGACGGGACTGGAAGAGATTATGCTGAGTGAAATCAGTCAAGCAGAGAGAGTCAATTATCATATGGTTTCACTTATTTGTGGAGCATAACAAATAGCATGGAGGACAAGGGGCGTTAGAGAGGAGTAGGGAATTTGGGTAAATTGGAAGGAGAGGTGAACCACGAGAGACTATGGACTCTGAAAAACAGTCTGAGGGGTTTGAAGTGGCGGGGGGGTGGGAGGTTGGGGTACCAGGTGGTGGGTATTATAGAGGGCACGGCTTGCATGGAGCACTGGGTGTGGTGAAAAAATAATGAATAATGTTTTTCTGAAAATAAATAAATTGGAAAAAAAAATGAATAAAAAAAAACAAAAAAAAAACACGTTTGCCTTAAGCAAATTTTCTATATGAAACAGTACTGAGATTAATTTTACTTAGTTGAAAGTATTTTATTGACTACTAATTGCTATAGTTGCTTTAGATTCTTATCAAATTTAATAAACAAAATCCATTCTCTGGGCTTTGCTACTTGTAACATCCTGTGCATTTAAAAGACTGAGAAATGGGTGGAATGAGTGAGGATTTATAAAAGAAAAAGGAGATTATGGGAAAAAAATAGAAAGGATGATGAAGCTTAAACCTTGTCATTTTTTATTTTTCACTGTCTCACTTTTCCCCCTAACATGTAATTAGAAAAAGATCAGTAGAAAAAAGCTCTTTGGTCTTCATTTCTTGTTTCATGTGCTTTATAATAAGCATAAAGTATCAGTAGGAAGATGTCATTATATGAAAAGTTTTGGCAGAAATATGCAAAACATTCAGGCAGAAATATGCCTTTAGAATTTCAACAAATTGAGATTTGAATATTTTAAAATCTTAGATTATTTTTTTAACCAAATCTATGAAAGAAGTACTCTACTTCTCCCAAATATGGTGGGCAATATATTTTGTTTTTCCTACAAGTTAAAGTAACTTCCTTTTATCTTTTTTTTTTAATTGAGAGAAGCATGTCTAAATATTTGTCTTTGTATTCCTAAATGTGAAAAACAGGAATGACATTTTCACACCTGTCTCATTTTCTTGGTTCAATATTTAAATACATCAAGAGGTTCCTATGGCAATGTACAACAGAGCCTAAGAGTGAAGGCACCAGCCTTCCAAGAAAAAATCTGTAGACAAATGTGCTATGTTAAATAGATCATGTGAATCCATACATTTGAGTGTAGTAAAATAAAACTGAGTTGGTCTTAACATGAATTAAAAGTACTCTTGTCTTTGGATCAAGAGAAATAAGAATCATTCCAGTCTATGTTAATCGGATCATATATAAAATACTGTGTTATAATTCAAAGTGATTTTTTAAGGGAATACTACCAAATGATAGCACACTTACCAGAAAATAACTATTAAGGCATGAAGTTCTGGGAATCTTGTTATATGGTAGATAATTAAAGGCAATGTGAATATTTAGTTTAGCTAATTGAAGACCTGGGGAGAGTTATGATAGGTGATTTAAAGTATCTTAAAATGCAGTCATCTAAATGATTCAGGAGAAAATTAACACCCTGCTGGTAAAGGATACAGGCTGAATGTTGTACAAAATGGACTTGCATGTCTTGATACTAATTTGGTAATATTAAAGAGATTATATGGTAATTGTGTCTGAATGATTTGGCATACTATTACATATCATATATTATTTCAAATTCAGACACACATTCAAGATATCCTATATAAAAATTATAGAACAATTGCTGAAAAAGAAAAAAAATTGGGGGCATCATGTTGCCTGATTTCAAGCTTTATTACAAAGCTGTGATTACCAAGACAGCATGATACTGGCACAAAAACAGACACATAGACCAGGGGAGCAGAGTAGTGAGCTCAGATATGGACCCTCAACTCTATGGTCAAATAACCTCCAACAAAGCAGTAAAAAATATACTGGAAAAGACAGTCTCTTCAATGAATGGTGCTGGGAAAATTGGACAGCTACATGTAGAGGAATGAAACTCAACTATTCTCTTATACCATACACAAAGGTAAACACAAAATGGACAAAAACATCTCAACATGAGGTAGGAATCTATCAAAATCCTAGAGGAGAACATAGGCAGTAACCTCTTCGACATTGGCCACAACAACTTCTTTCAAGATATGTCTCCAAAGGCAAAAGAAACAAACAGAAATGACCTTTGGGACTTCACCAGATTAAAAGCTTCCGTACAGCAAAGGAAACAGTCAACAAAACAAAGAGGCACCCATGGAATGGAAGAAGATATTCACAAATGACACTACAGACAAAGGGCTAATATCCAAGAACTACAAAGAACTCCTCAAACTCAACACTCAGAAAGCAGATAATCACGTCAAAAAATGGGCAGAAGACATGAACAGACACTTCTCCAAAGAAGACATACAAATGGCTAACAGACTAAAAATGTTCATCATTAGCCATCAGGGAGATTAAAATCAAAACCACATTGAGATACCAACTTACACCAGTTAGAATGGCCAAAATCAACAAGACAGTAGACAAGTGTTGGAGAGGATGTGGAGAAAGGGGAACCCTCTTACACTATTGGTGAGAATGCAAGTTGGTGCAGCCACTTTGGAAAACACTGTGGAGATGCCTTACGAAATTAAAAATAGAGCTACCCAGGGGCACCTGGGTGGTTCAGTGGGTTAAAGCCTCTGCCTTCAGCTCAGGTCATGATCCTGGGATCCTGCGATTGAGCTCCACATCGGGCTCTCTGCTGGGCAGGGAGCCTGCTTCCTCCTCTCTCTCTGCCTGCCTCTCTGCCTACTTGTGATCTTTGTCTGTCAAATAAATAAATAAAATCTTTAAAAAAAAAAAGTAGAGCTACCCTATGACCCTGCAATTGCACTACTGGGTATTTACCCCAAAGGTACGGATGTAGTGAAAAGAAGGGCCATATATATCCTGAAGTTCATAGCAGCAATGGCCACAGTTGCCAAACTGTGGAAAGAACCAAGATGCCCTTCAACGGATGAATGGGTAAAGAGGATATGGTCCCTATATACAATGGAGTATTATGTCTCCATCAGAAAGGATGAATACCCAACTTTTATATCAACATGGATGGGACTGGAGGAGATTGTGCCAAATGAAATAAGTCAAGCAAAGAGAGTCAATTATCATATGGTTTCACTTACTTGTGGAGCATGAGGAATAATAGGGAGGACAAGATGGAGAGGAGAAGTGAGTTGGGGGAAATTGGAGAGGGAGACAAACCATGAGAGACTGTGGACGCCGAGAGACAAACTGAAGGTTTTTTAGGGGTGGGGAGTGTGGTGAGCCTGGTGGCGGGTATTGTGGAGGGCATGTATTGCATGGAGCACTGGGTGTGGTGCATAGACAATGAATGTTGGAACACTAAAAACATTATAGAATAAGATTCTGTAATAAGTCATTGATTATCTTCTCAACAATTTTTTATTAGTACATTTATGTACTGTAGTTTTACAAATGAAACTAATTTTTTAAAAATTCAGAACAACACAGAATCTCTGTTGCAGCTAAGCTGGGCCATGCCCCGGAGACAAATGGCATATTTTTTCTATGGTTGTTGAGTAACCTGTTTGTTGAGCAAAAGAGACTGTTTAGTCTATTCTTGTGAGGGACTACTCTTCAGCCTGTTTGTAAAAGCTTCATGCCCTGACTTCCCGAGAACTCTGACCTTTCTCCCCAACTAGAAACGTGGTAGGGGAACTTCACTATTGTCATGGCCACATGGTGGTTCATTTGTTACCCGCGGACATGGTTGGAAGAAGAGTCATTATGGACATTCCTCTGTTCTAGCCAACTTACAAGCTTTCTCTGAAAATCTAGATTTTATCTGAAACTTCAATTTTATTTTTTCTTCCATGTATCAGAAAGTAACCCTCGAGGGTTTATGAGAAACATTACAAGTAAAGGGGCACTTTACTATGATCTTTGATGATGTTTCAGAACATTCAAGTGTATTTATAGTTTGTCGTGACTTTTGGCATAGTTTAGGAGTGCTCCTGTGCAAGACTGGTATTATTGTTAGCCGATGTAACTATCAGTAAACTTTCTGTGTGTCAGGTAGTAGACAGTATCATTTTGTTCTAGGAATGACTGGGAGGCACTGTATGACTAAAATAAACTCTGAGTGACCCAAACCTCTCTCCAGGAATGTTGTATATTCTTTTATTTAATTTTTAACTTTTTTTTTTTTTTTTTAGAGAGGGAGAGAGAAAGAACATCTTAAGCAGGCTCCATGCCCAATGCAGAGCTGGACATGGGGCTCTATCTCTATAACCCTAGGATCATGACCTGATCCCAAATTGAGAGTCAGACACTTAACCGACTGAGCCCCCCGGGCGCTCCATAAGTGTGTTCTTTTTATGTACTGTGTTAAAATTACTTCAGTGCAGTAGCGTGGGCTAGCTTGTATTTCATTTTCTTACCAAACTTCCCCTAGTCTCTGAGGAAGGGACTAAGGAATCATTCGCTATCTATATCTAGAATAAGAAGAAAAACTTGCTTACTTAGGGCAATGGATGACTTGTGCAGTAGCATGGCTTTATATAGGTGGGGAGGACTGGGTTTCATTCTTCTGTGTCCACATCTGTATTGGAGATACAAACACCCACTTTACTTATGAGATAGGAAGATGAAAAGTATCCAAAGAGAAACAATAGTAAGTGCTAACAAATAATTTAGTCTGTGGTGGTTATGATTTATTTCTTCCTTTACCAGTTATAAATTATGAGAACTTGGTCATGCCTGGCACCATTTTTAATCTTCGTCTTTAATCTTAGTATTCAGGGCATACTGCCATCTTTAAATATAGATGAAAATACAACCTCGATTGTAGAGTAATTTGGATGAATAAAATATTTCTATATACATACACACTGCACACAAATGCACAGACATATTTTAGACTTAGGGGAAAAATTAACTCATGAATGAATCCACACGCTGCAGACAGTGTTAGAGTTTGAGTAGGTGTGTGTATCCAACCTGTTATTTTGTTCTGAGCTGCCTTGATTGATCTGTTTTCAGACTCTCACTAGCGTAAATCTTCAGAAACATCTATTGAAAAACCCATTTTTGAATGAAATCCTAGCGTTTCCTACAACTTTGCAGTTTACTAGACAAAGGTAGAATTATGCAGATGGTTGGATTTTATAAACGGAACTTGAAAAAAAAATGTCTCCATTCCTGTGATTTCTGTTGTTATTATTTGACTGTGTTTGTTAGATTAGATTTTTTTTCTTCCAGGGCTCTGTGCCTTTCTTCCCTTAGTCACTTTCCCATCTCTTTTCTGGTTCTTACAATAATGCCTAAAAGATGCTTATATGTTGGCTCACATTGATTGTTTTGTTAATTTTGGATGCGTTTGTAGTTTATGAAGTACCGAAAAGCCACTTTTAGCTCCTTTGCTAGTAGTGCCAAATAACCATGGGCATCTCTGTCTGGGACAGCAGAAGGCAGCAAGAGGGTGGAGAAAATAAATACATTAAAGGAAAAAGAAAAATTGTTATGTAAGAAAGAGATTCCTCTTGTCGCTCACTGCCAATTGCCTGAAATACTACTTCATGCCCTCCTCCTGGGCATGGTCCTGGAGTCAAGGAGCGAGCACATGGCTATGCAATCTGGTGGCTTTCTTTCAGATTTTGCTTTTTACGAGTCTTGACCTGTCTCGAGAGTGAGACCTTCAGGCATTCTCTTCTTTCGTCACATTAGCATTCTTCCTGATTTCTTTACATCCGGAATTTTCTTGAGAAAGTCGTCATTTCCCTCATTTCACCTGGGGTATTTCTGAGGTACAGAAGGCATCCATTAAAGAATGATCTATATTAAGGCAGAATTTATAAATAGGCAAATAACCATCCTTTAAAATTGGCATCCACATCAAACAGAACCATAGTTTTGTAGGATATTGTAGTAATTGCTATGGGGTGGAAAGTAAAGATGAATGCAGTCCATGCTCTTGTGATGTTCAGTGTCTAAGGGGGAGGAAAGACTTAAATAACCACAGAGATAAACATAGGATTCCAGATCATGAGGATCCTTGAAATACAATATAGGGAGCTATGTAGAATTTTTATAGGAGGAGAGGGGAGGAATCCAGCTTGGAAGGATGTGGGTCCAATAAGGTGATAGAGAAAGCAGTAGAATTTGGACATAAAAGCTTGTTAGAAACTGAAATTCTTCACATGTTTTATTAAAAAACACAAATGACCTATGTGATAGTCATCATTACTGATTTGAAGATGGAAAAGAATAGAGAGGAGAGAAAACAAAGATCCAGTTAGCCCATGAAGTCCTAGTAAATTATTAGTTAACCAACATTAACTGTTCATGGCTTATACATTCCATGTGCCAGGGAATAAGTTCAGCTGATCATTCACAGTGGTTAGAAATCATACTCTAAAGCCAATACCAACATAAGCTGATATGGTAGTACCAACCTGTTTAAATTAAACAACACATATCTGTTTTGAACTGGGTCTGCTGCCTTTGTGGGCAAGTGTCAGAGCACAATACATTCATGATCCCAATATAACTTTATGCATTCCGTTATCACTTCTACCCAGGATGAATAAATGTTAGAAGAATATTTTGTAACTATCTTGTCCATAAAATGTTTATTTTACATAAACATTCTGTACATATGTATATATAAGTATTATGTAAATATAAAATGCTTATAATACATAACTTTATGTAAAATTAGAAATAAGAGCTAGAAAAGAAGAAAATGTAATAAATCATCCATAATCCCACTACTCACAGAAATATGGCTTGCCACATTTATTCTGTGTGATTTTGTGAACATATATTTACATTACATATATATACTACATAAACATTTGTATTCTATTTAAAGGACATAGTATATATTTTTAATCTCCTATTATTGGATATTTGAGATGTTAAACATCTATATTAAGGTAAACACTAAGAATGGGGTTTGACAGATCAAAGAGTATGTGAATTTTATTATTTATATTACTTTTATAGTTTATTTCTTCTGAAAGATCAAATGAGTTATAACTAACACAGGTTTATGTGGGTCCTTTTTCAGAATAACATTGTTAATACTGGGCATTAATCTTCTAATTTCTGTGAGTTGAATAGGCCGACAATTTTAGTGTGTTTAATTTCTTCTCTTTCCAACACGTAAGTACTATAATTATTTCCATTTATTACATTTATTAATATAGAAATAGTCCATAAGAGATGAAATTTACTTATTTTAGGTCACATATGATGAAATTAGGTTTGGGTTAGGTCTGTGTCACAGAGATAATGCTCTCAGGCCTTCTGTTCCTTGTTGCATATTATTATTAGCTAATATGTTATTATTAGTAGACAGGTATCTCCTTATCACGCCTGAATTTTTCCTGTTTTTATTTTTTGCCACATGTTTATTTCCCTGCTCTTCCTACTCCTCCTCTTCCTGTATTGCCAAAATGAATCCCATTAGCATTTCATTGGAATTGTGTTGTAATGTCAGAGTTAAACTATACAGCAGAGACCGTCTGAAAACTTGTGCAGGTCGATCAGGATGAGGTAGAGTGGGCTCAGGAGAATTAATTACAGAGCTTGGACATCACTCTTACAGTGGCAAGCTGGAGGTTCCACTCTTAGAAGCCAGTGTGAAGATCGAAGGGTTCCACAGTTTGGGTACAAACTGCTGGTAGCGTGGGGAGGGGGCGTGGGTACGATGGACAAATGCCAGACCTACTGTCACACTCCAGCTGGATGATCAGTCACTTAAACTCACTCAGATTCAGGATATATCTTCTTTCATGATATTTCCATTTCTGAGATTCAAATTTAAACATATCTGGGAAGCGTTTGTGAGAAATATTAGTAGTCTCCTTTTCACACCCAGGAAAAACCAGAGGGGGGGGGTCTAAATTAAATAGTATAATATTGTAACACTGTATCAAACTTTATCTTGGGACAGTGAATGAGAACGTCACAGGAAGCAGCCTTCTTAGGGGAAACCAGTCACTGTTAGCAGAGAAATGATGCATTCCAGCCACCAAGTCACACCCAGTGCTTTCTGTTAAGATTCCTCTTGCCTAGGACACAATTTAAAATACCAGTACATCCAAAGAGACTTTCCCCTTTAATCTGACAGTTAGTATTGGTTTTGAAGTATATCATAAAGCACTAAAATCAGTGATCACATAATTTTACATGTGTTTAATGATTCATACACGACAATAAATCACAGAGCCCAATAGGATTAGAAGCAATTCATTTATTCAACCATTCTCAAGACAGTTGAGAATCATCCTTCCATAAGGTAAGAAAACAAACAAAGCCCAAACCCTAAATCCTCTTTATTGTTAATGGTTACACTTCATTATCATTTTAATTTTCTCTTAGAAGGACTTTGAGTTAATACTGGCTTATTAGCTTTGTAATACAATTTTGTATGGTTAGAGGAAAAATGGAAATTTTTTTTTTCTAAAAGAAGTTAAAATTCTCTGGGCTGAGAGCTGAAGCCTGACAAGAAGTTTTATCGAGAATTCATAAGTATTGGGATGCCTGGGTTGGTTCAGTTGGTTAAGTGTCTGCCTTCATCTCAGGTCATGATCCCGGTGTTCTGGGTTTGAGTTCTGCATGGGGCTTCTTGCTCAACAGGGAGCCTGCTTCTCCCTCTGCCTGTCGCTCTTCCTGCTTATGCTCTCTTTTTGACAAATAAATTAAAAAATCTTTAAAAAAATTCATAAGTTTTTAGGTAAATATTGATAATATAGGTTGTTTAACATAAAGATCTGTTTCCTATTCCAATCTTCTTTTTTTAAGATTTACTTCTTCTTTTTTTTTTTTTGAAGATTTATTTCTTGAGAGAGAGAGCAAGCAAGTGGGGGGTGCGGGTGGAGGGAGAGAGAATCTTAGACACTCCACTGAGTGTGGAGCCCAACATGAGGCTCAGTTTCTTTTTTCTTTTTTTTTTTTTTAATTAAATTAATTTATTTATTTTCAGAAAAACAGTATTCATTATTTTTTCACCACACCCAGTGCTCCATGCAATCCGTGCCCTCTATAATACCCACCACCTGGTACCGCAACCTCCCACCTCCACCCCCGCCACTTCAAACCCCTCAGATTGTTTTTCAGAGTCCATAGTCTCTCATGATTCACCTCAACGGACGAATGGATAAGGAAGATATGGTCCATATACACTATGGAGTATTGTGCCTCCATCAGAAAGGACGAATACACAACTTTTGTAGCAACATGGACAGGACAGGAAGAGATTATGCTGAGTGAAATAAGTCAAGCAGATAGAGTCAATTATCATATGTTTTCACTTATTTGTGGAGCATAACAAATAGCATGGAGGACAAGGGGTGTTAGAGAGGAGAAGGGAGTTGGGGTAAATTGGAAGGGGAGGCTCAGTTTCTTAACCCTGAGTTCGAGACCTGAGCCGAAACCAAGATTCAGAGGCTTAACGGACTGTAACACCCAGGTGCTCCATTTTCTGTCCCAGTCTTGAATAATAAATGTTGATTGAGCCTCTGTTTAGATTCAAGACTTTGTTTAAGCCTCTGCAGTGCAATAGAGAGAGAGGCAGTTCTGCGACCTTGGACTTGCATTCTAGCAGGACTGATCAAATCAATATCTGCTTTCTTTGACCTAAGCATACCATTTAATGGTTACACGAAGAGGTACTTAGCCTCTGGGCCTGAACACCTGGAAGAATGCAAACCAAGAAGCAGAGGTAATGGTATACACATTTAGTTCATGTAATGGCAGAGAAAACATTTGATTCTGGTTCCTAGAGTTCTCCTTCCAAAGTCAATGTTCTTTGCCTTACATCACTCACTTATTCCATACCTACTGTGTTCCACATGCTAAGCCACACTCTGGAGATGAAGCTGTGAGCAAGATAGGGAGGGTCTTTGACTGATGAAACTTAGAGTTTAGTGGGGGAGACAGAGAAAAATAATTATGTGAACAATTAATGTTTTCCAATTCCCTAATAAAGATTTAAATGAAGTGTTGGCATTAAGGTAAAAAACGTACGCACACACACACACACACATACACACTTATATGCTTTTATAAATATATACATATATATTTATAACTTTGATTTTCTTCATTAACATTGAAAAGGATGGTTCTCTCCTGCATTGAGAATGGTGGAGTAAATGCACTGTTCCTAGATATGCTGTAATCTGTGATGCATTGAGTCTCTGAGTTTTTATAAACACATTACAATTATGTGATCTTTGATTGTTACATTGTAATAATAATAGCCAGATAATAACATGATTGTGACAATTCTTGCTTCTGTTTTTATTAATTGGTAAGAGGTATATAATTTTACTCAACTGAATTGGTATAATTGCAATCAGGAACAATGAAACTTGGAATTTTAATGAGCTTGTGCTACCTAACTTGGTATTAATATTAGGGTTTTCCAATACTGAAAAAAGTTCTTGTACTCTTACTGGTATTGGGGTTGGGAAAAGCTGCTTTCATTTGTACAGGCATTTAGTATGCAAAATTTCAAAAATATATACAATTTTGTTTTCTTAAATTCCCTTTAAGAACCTAAGTTTCCTTAAGAACTTAATATTTTAGGGATGCCTGGGTGGCTCAGTGGGTTAAAGCCTCTGCCTTTGGCTCAGGTCATGATCCCAGGGATCCTGGGATTGAGCCCGCATCAGGCTCTCTGCTCAGCACTGCTTCCTCCTCTCTCTCTGCTTACCTCTGTACCTACTTGTGATCTTTGCCTGTCAAATAAATAAATAAAGTTAAAAAAAAAAAGAACTTAATATTTTAGGAGCACCTGAGTGGTTCTGTTGGGTAAGTGTCTGACTCTTGATTTTGGCTCAGGTGATGATCTGGGGGTTGTAAAGATCTAGCCCTGCACTGGGCTCTGTGCTCAGCAGGAAGTGAGGATCTTTACCACACACCCATCCCTGCCCTCCCTCATGCTCTCTCTTTTTCTTGAGTAAATAAATAAATCTTTAAAAAAAGATCTTAATATTTAAATGAACAGATTTCAGAAGACCATCAAACTTACATACAACAAAAATGCCTGGTCTAAATTTGGTGGATGCTAGAGCTAATATTAAATTTATTTAATATTAAATTTATCTTTAATTGGTTTTAAGAAAGTTCTTCAACTGAAATCTTTCTATACTGCAGAAAGAAATATACAGAAAGAGAATTTCATTTTTTAAGCTTTTTCGGGGCTTGTTGTAAAAGTTCCAAAAATAAGACAAAGTAAAACACAAAATAAATGAAAACCCTCAACAGTCTAATTTTCTTTCTTCACATTTCATTTTCAGAGTATTTCATAGGATATTCAAAAAGAGTTGAGAGAGAAACCCATATATTTGTGTTATGACTTTTCCTTTCTAATTAATGAAACATGTGACGTGAGATTATCAATTAATATACCTCCTGTCTCTATTGGGAATTGTGCGTAAGAATGTTAGTGGCACTGCCTGAGTTGGTTCACAGAAGTAAATTTTCCAGTCGACTGAGACTTGTTCTTTCCTGCAGTTACTTAAGGATCTTGAAAAGAGCCTTTCAAATGATAGTATTTTCCTTAATGTTATATAAAAATATAAATTAGGACAATATTTTGGTCACAAAGGGACACTGTACCTCCTCGTGGATTTAGATATGTGCTTGTTTCACCCCGTAAATCTAGTTCCCATAACAAAGAAGGACAGTTTGGTCATTACAATTTTATAAATAACCTCTTAAAATAGTTAAACCAAACACAACTTATACTTATGTTGGTTCCTATTTGTATTGACTTTCAAGCAAAATTGTAGACTGCACAGAAACTAAAATCAGTATAAAACAAGACAGTACATTGACCTACATAAACACATACACATGTAGGTAAAGGATTGAGCCAACAGAGGTGTTTGGCCACCTGGAGTGTCATTGTTACTGATGTTGGTCATATTGGGGTTTTGGTTTCCTGGCAGCTGAATTAGAAGAGAAGTATTTTTGTCTAATAAAGGAAGCAAACACACTTGTGTAAGGAGTTACATATTTTATTCTGGCGTTGAATCCAAACAGAACTTTGCCATATGGGACTTTTGTTTTCAAGCAATAAAGTATACTGATCAAGATCAGGGATACACCAACGTTTTGTCAGAAGAACCAGTTAGGACATAGTTTAGACTTTGTGGGCCATATGGTCTTTGTCTCAACTACATGACTTTGCCGTTATAGTGCGAAAAGAGTGATTAACAATAAGAAGTAAGTAAATGAATATTTCTGTGTCCCAATAGAATCTTGTTTGTGGACACATTAATTTGAATTTCACATATTTTCAAATGTAATGAACTATATTTTTCTTTTGATTGTTTCCAGCCATTTAAAAATGTAAAAACAATTTTTTGCTGAGTGGCTATATAAATAACAGTTAGTGGGCCAGATTTGGTCTTCAGGTTATAGTTTGCTGGCTTCTGCTTAAGATTACTAGGTGTGTATCCATTCTTCTGTGGATGGACATCAGGACTCTTTCTGATTCAGTTAGAGAAAGATGATTGTTACATGCTCTCACTGATATGTGGAATTTGAGGAACAAGGCAGAGGATCATGAGGAAAGAGGAAAAAAATGAAATAAGAAGAAACCAGAGAGGGAGACAAACCATAAGAGACTCTTAATCTCAGGAAGCAAACTGAAGGTTGTTGGAGGGGAGGGATGGGATGGCTGGATGGTAGACATTGGGAAGGGTGTGTGTTGTGGTGAGCGCTGTGAATTGTGTAAGACTGATGAATCATAGACCTGTATCCTTGAAACAAAACAAAACAAAACAGACCATTATTGAATGTCTAGTCAGTTTGTCAGATTTCTGTCCTGTTCAAAATTGTAGCATTTCCACCCCTAAAGTTCTTAGATACCTTCCCTAATTTAGCTTTCTTCACAGAACTCATCATAACCTGAAGTATTATATATGTGTATGTATGTATATATATGTATAATTTATATATATGTGTATATGTGTAAATATACATAGATAGAGTTCACTTCTTTGTTAAAGAATTAGAATAGATCTTAGAATTATTAGAATAAACATTTCATGCAGGCAGACCATTTTGCCTCTTTTTTCACTGCTAAATAATTAGCATCTAGATAGTGAATGGTACATGGTGGGTGCTCAATAAATATGTATTTTATCAACAGGTATAATTCTGGGGTCAAAGGGCATATGCATTTGGAAAACATCTATATATAAAAGACCACCAGCAACTAGCTGTGATCACTCAAAATGACATTATAGCTAAGGAAAAAAGAGTATAAGATCCAGCTTTGAGAAACTCCTACAGTTAGATGTCAAGCAGATGGGAAAGGCTAAAGGAACACTGAGCAGTAGCTGGTGATATCAGAAAAAAAATGGAAATATAAGGCATGTGGGTGGCTCAGTCAGTCTGCCTTCAGCTCAGGTCATGATGCCAGGGTTCTGGGATCGAGCCCCACAACAGGCTCCCTGCACAGCAGAGAGCCTGCTTATTCCCCTCCCTCTCCCTGCTCCCCCTGCTTGTTTTCTCTCTTTCTCTCTCTCACTCTGTCAAGTAAGTAAATAAAATATTAAGAAAAAGAAAAGTGGGTGTATTTGATTTTATGTAAGTCGAGAGAGAAAATGAACAACTGTTTTGAAGTCTTTTAAAAGACACATAAAATAAAATGTGAAAATTCCATTTATATTTTGCAACATAGAGCTTATTGCTGGACTTGATAAACACAGATTTACTAGAGTAGTGGAGACAGATGCAACATTGGAGTGAGGAGGAGTAATGTGTAATAATTAAGACAGTGTGATTTTGGCGTAGGGACAGTCAAATCAACATATGGTAATAGCATAAGATAATGAGCTTAAAAATTGCCCCAAACATATGGGGAGATTTTATATGTCAGAGACAGGCAAATGCAGATCTGTGGGAAAGGTGAGACCGTTCAACAATTATGTCATTGTGTTTAATGTTTATCCATATGGGGGAAAAATTTCAGTTTAACCTCTCCGCACCATGGCAATCAATTCTGGGCTTTAAAGATTTAAATATTAAAAACTGCCATTTTTTTACAGAAGCAGGAAAAAAATCCTAAAGTTCATATGGAACCACAGAGGACCTCAAATAGCCAAAACAGTGTTCAGAAAGAACACAGCTGGATGGTACTGATGTAGAGACATATATACCATACAGAACCCAGAAATAAAGCCTGGTTGACTAATATTTGATAAGGGCACCAAGGAATACAGAATGGGGAAAGGATAGTCTCCTCAACAAATGGTGCTGGGAAAACTGGATGTTTACATGCAAAAGAATGAAATTTGATCTTTATCTTTCACCACACAGAAAAATCAACTCAAAATTAAGGAATTTAATTTAAGACCTGAAACTGTAAGACTCCTAGAAGAAAACATAGGGGAAGCTTCATGACATTGGTCTTGGCAATGATTTCTTGAATTAGACTCCAAAAGAACAGGCAATAAGATTGGTAAAAGACAACTTGAACTACATCATACTAAAAAGCCTCTGCACAACAGAGGAAAATATTAAAAAAGGAAAAAGGCAGCCTATTAATGGGAGAAAATATTTGTAAGGGCTACATTGGATAATGGGTTAATATCCAAAACATATAAAGAGCTCATACAATTCCATAGTAGCAAAAAACAAAAACAGAACAATAATTCAATTAAAAAATGGACCAAGGACTTGAATTGGACATTCTTCATAGAAGATATAGAAGACATACAAATGACCAGCAGATATATGAAAAGATGATCAATATCCTTAAGCATCAGGAAAATGCAAATCAAGATTACATTGAGGTATCACCTAGCATCTGTTAGAATGGCTATTACAGAGAGAGGGAGCATGATAACTGTTGGCAAGGATGTGGAGAAATTCGAACTCTTCTACACTATTTGTGGGAATGTAAAATGGTATAGCTGCTATGGAAAACAGTATGCAAGTTCTTCAAAAATTAAAAATAGAACTACAGGGTCACCTGGGTGGGTCAGCCAGTTAAGTGTGTGCCTTAGACTTAGGCCATAATCCCAGGGTCCTAGGATGGAGCGCCAAGTAGGGCTCCCTGCTTAGTGGAGAGTCTGCTTCTCTCTCTCCCTCTGTCCCTCCCCTCTGCTTGTGTATGTGCTCTTTCTCTTTAATAAATAAAATATTTTTTAAAAAGAACATAAGGAATAACATGGAGGACACTGGGAGATGGAAAGGAGAAGTGAGTTGGTGATGGGGAGATAAACCATGAGAGACTGTGGACTCTGAGAAACAACTGAGGGTTTTGGGGAGGAGGGGGGTGGGGCCTTGGGTGAGCCTGGTGGTGGGTATTAGGGAGGGCATGTATTGCATAGAGCACTGGGTGTGGTGCATAAACAATGGATTATGGATCACTGAAAAAAAAAATCTCCTACAATTCCAGGGGAAAAAAAAAAACCTACCATATGATCCAGGAATCCCACTTATGGGTATTTACCCAAAATAATTGAAGTCAGGATCTCAAAGAGACACTTGCCCTCCCATGTTCACTACAGCATTATTCACAACAGCTGATATGTGTAAACAATTTAAATCTATTGGTGGATAAATGGATAAGAAAAATGTGGTATACACATACAGTGGAGTATTATTCAACCACAAAAGAAGAGAATCCTGCCATATGAAACAGTGTGTATGAAACAGGAGGACATTATGCTAGGTGAAATAACCAGTCACAGAAGGACAAATATTGCATGATTCTGTTTGCATAAAGTATCTAAAATACCCAAACTTGTAGAAACAGAATAGAATGGTGATTGCCAGGGACTGGGCAAGGGGCATTGGGGGTTACTTTCAGTGGCTATAAAGTTTTAGTTATGCAAGATGAATAAATTCTAGAGATCTGCTGTGCAACATTGTGCCTATGGTTAGCAACACTGTATTGCACACTTGGACATTTGTTAAGAGGTACATCTCATGTTAAGTGTTCCTACCATAGTAAGAAGAAAAAATATGTAGAAATTTTTTGATTAGATGTTTTTAATTTCTTAAATATGAGATGGTTTGACTAAACAAGTATAAATTTAACTTTATTAAAATTAATATTCATAAAACTACACCACAAAAAAAGTGAAAAAATAATCTACAAATTGTGAGAAAATATTGAAATTAAGCAGTAAAGGGCAAGCTTCCAGAATATATAAAGAGTTTCTATAAACTACTAAGAAAAAGATAACCACATAGAAAGATAGAGAACAGATACAAATAGGCATTTCTCCAAAGAGGAAATACAATTAAAAACATAATTTTGACCTCTAGATTCCCATAATATAATTGTGGCAGCCAAACTTTGCTCACAGCTCTTCTCCCCAAATCTCTAGGCTAACAAGAATAATAAAGTTACCCTCAGAGTACAGCTAAAGCTCAGGTATGAGACAGAATACTGTACATTTTTAAATTTTATTCATGTCCAAGCCAACAGCGTAGACTCTGGGACACACAACAGTGCCGGGAGTCAGGAAGGAAATATACAGAACAGAGGAAGAGGCATGTGGTCTTAGTCAAGATGGAGAACAGAAAACAGAGACCAGCATTCATCATCAGAATGAACAATCGCATCCAGAATGCAAAATACTGAGGCCAGGACTGAGACCTAGGGAACCAGAATACATGCTTTTGTGGAGCTGGGCAGCTTGGAGTGTACTTAGGATAAGGAGAAATAGTTTTGGGAAGGCCATACATCAGGGGCAGAGAAAAGCCTTGGATGACTGATGTTTTTCTTGGAAGCTTAGTGGTGAAAAGGTGAAAAGAAGTGTCTGAAGAGAAGAGGACTAAGAACAAGATATAAGAAGTTTAGATCCAAATTGTATTGTTTACGAAGAAATTACACTTAAGTGCTGTAACAGAGGAGGGTGTCTTTGAACTAAGGAATCTGGTAGGATAACAGAAGAAAACTTGCCCCCTACACTCTCATTTCTCTCCCTCTCCTTCCCCTACACACAGAGGACTCTACTTCTGCTGGTTAAGAAAAATACAAATAATGATAAACCGAAAAAAGGAGAGAGGCCATATATAGATATAATATATAAAGATACTGGAAAAGAAATCAGAAAATAGAGCTTTTCAACATGAAAGCACGCTCCTACAAAAAGCCATGGTATAGAAGAAAATGCATATAGCACCCAAATTAAAATTAAATATAGTGAAATTAATTTAAGATGAGAAAGAATTTCAAAAGTGATAAATCCAAAAAATTAGTTTGGAAAGAGAAATATAGGAGCTGATCAAGTCAGAAAATAAATGAAAGAAGATAAAAATAACCTTCAAGTGAAGACTAAATTACAAGGTGCCCACATTCTATTTTTTTATTATAGACTAATAGTAATAAGAAGATAGAGAATTAAATAAAAAGAGCAAAAAAATTAATGAAACAGAAATATAGAAAGAGGTACACCATGTGTGAACATGTAATAGAGAACACACCTATAATAACCCAACATATATAAAATTCGTGTCTACCAAAACAGGAAATAAAACAAAAAGAACAGAACTGATGTTTAAACAGTTTAGGAAAGCAGCCTGAAACAAAAAAGCCCCTTAAACCTGGCCCACTGCATACTAGGAAATATGGGGTTGTTATCATGAACTTTAAGGTATGTCCTATACACCTTATAAATGTCCAGGAAATATAGTAGACATGCTAGGTATTGACGAGTGCCCATTTTGTGTTCATTGTTTTAAAATAAAAGCATTCCCCCCCCATCAAATAAATGAATAAAATCTAAAAAAAAAAAAAAAAAGTGGGGGGGGGTGCCTTGGTGACTCAGTTGGTTGGGCAACTTCTTTCAGCTTAGGTCATGATCCCAGGGCCCTGCATCAGGCTCCCCCTGCTCTGCAGGGAGTCTGCTTCTCCTTCTCCCTCTGCCTGCCACTCTGCCTACTTGTGCTCTCTCGGTCTCTGTGTCAAATAAATAAATTGAAAAAATAAAAAAAAATAAATGAATGAAATCCTAAAAAATAAATAAATAAAAGCATCCATCAGAATTGTGTGATAGTATCAAGCCAAAGAGAGGTGAATCTCGTATGGCATTTTCATAGATAATATATAATGGGGAAGAATCATACGAAGTGTTGAAAATGAGGACCCATAGGAATCTATGCTAGATGTTTAAACAGTGAAGACAGGAGAGGTCAGCTTGGTAGGGAAGGTGTTGGAGATCTTAATACGGTTAGCTGCTGGTGACAGTGTGCGTGGATTTGACTGTTGGGTGTTTAGAGGCATTTACTTCCACAAGGACTGAATTGTCCACACCACCATGCTCCATGAGAATCTGTCCCTTGTATCAGGGAAATGTGTCAGCTCTCAGAGTCAGTCACTCTGAAATGGAGAAACTTTTGAGAAGGGGTGAACTAAAAGCAGAAAATGATTAGATTTATTAGGGAGTGAGTGGGATAAGATCAAGGGTCATTTTGAGGAGCAGGAAGAATGTAAAAAGATTAGCAAGTCAGGGCAGGGGACAGATGGCGGTGTTGCTTGCAAACTGGTGAGAGTTTTGGCAGGTATTGGGCACCAGAGTCCTAACCTGAGGATCTTTCAGGAAATGTCCCCAAAAGGGCCACATGCCATTGTGAAACCGTAATGGATAGCATTCTGAATCAGGCTTAGCTTCTAGAGGCTCATGGGCCTCCCACGGTCACAAGCTGACTCGGGATAAATTTCTGTTGATTGTCTCTGTGCAGAAGCAATGGCGTGTTGTAGAAAGAGCAAAAAGGCTTTAAAGTCACCCAAACCATGGATCTCTTAATAAGCTTTGCTAAAATGGAAAGAATAATACCTATATTGTATAGTTTGGGTAAGGATTAAATTGTTGCTATTCTTTATTCTTCCAAAGCCTGAATCAGTTGACTCTAAGGAAACGATGTTGAAATCTCCGCTGGATTGTGTTTGAGCCTTAGGAGAAGGACACTGGGTTTGCCACTCTGCTAAAATGGTAGATGCTGTGATTTCACAAAAAGGCCTAAAGCCGCTCACCATCCTAGGAAAGAGACCTTTTAAGTCACTTGATGCTTTTCCAAAAGTTTGCTCTTATCCCATTGATAAAACAGTATAGGTTTTTTGTTTGTTTATTTGTTTTTTGGCTAAAGTATCTTAACAGACAGATAAGAAGCTTCTGAAGATAGTGGCAGTGTGTTGTTGTTGTTTGTCTATACCCAAAGACATAGCACGGCCCTGGCATTCACAGGTGACCGTCCATTGATGAGCGAATGACGTAGCCAATGAGGACAGAACTCTCTTAGAGTGCTTTGGAAACTCCGGCGAACTTGGGGGAGGAGTTATTCCCTTTTCTTCGACACTGTTCCCTCAGCGTCCTAGATTACATAAAACTGGCAAACCTAGTCTAAATAATGGATTCATTAAAGGGAAAATAATAGCGTAAAGATCTGGTTTGGGTAGGGAACAGCACCAAGGGCTGAGCAAACTCTTTCTCTAAATGACATTTTCAAGACAGTTTTGAGGTGTTCCGGGTATTTAAGAAGAGGACACTAGGATATGTTCTAGAGGGCTCTGTTATAAAATGCAAGGTTGCAGGTTGATTTCCCAAAGCAAAGATTTTTGGGGAGCCAACACCTTCAGCTTTATGCTAGAGGCCAAAGCATCAGGTCAGAAGCTTGTCATTGGTTGTGATACCCAGGAGCAGAGGGACAAACTAAAATGGTCTCTGGTGAGATTCAGCTCATCTTCCTGCCAAGCTGACGTGTGTCAATCCAGGGGTTCTCCTGCTGAGTGGCTTTCTCCTGGAGTTCTGGCTTTAGGAGAAGTAACACTTAATAAGTGTGTGTTAATGGAAACAAATGCTAGGCCCCATTATTAGTTGATGTTCCATGGGTCCCAGTTTTGGGGGGCCTATTTGTCTGTTCTTCAGGAGAGAGGAACAAAACTTGTAGTTTTTAAAAAAAAATTTTTTTTGAGATAATTGTAGGTTCTCGTGCTTGTTGGACATAGTGCCGAGAGATTCTCTATATGCCTTTCATCCAGTTTCCTTTATAACCAGAAAATTGAGATTGATACAAATCATCAACCTTATTCAGATCTCACCTGTTTTACACACACTCGGGTGTGTGTGAGTATATGTTTGTGGTTTTATGCCAATTTTATTATAAGCGTAGATTTGTGTCATCACCACTGTGGTCAAGATACAGAAAGAGTTGCGTCGCTCGGATCTCTTGTGCTACCCTCACACGGCGACAGCCACCTCCCTCCCCTCCAGCTTCCCGAATCCTGGCAACGGCCAATCGATCTATGCTGTTACTTCCTCCAAATTACTGTGTGTATCCGTAGTTTGTTCCTTTTTATTGCTGAGTAGGATGCCTTGGCACAGAGGTACACCAGTTTGTCCAACTGTTCACCTGCGGAAGGACATTTGCGTTGCTTTCAGTTTGGAGCTATTGCAAAGTAGAGCTGCGCTAAGCATCCATGTAGAGGTTTTTGTGTGAATTTAAATTTTTCATTTCTCTGGCATAAACCCCCAAGGGTGTGATTATGGGTCATATGGTAAGCACATGCTTACTTTTGTATGAAACCATCACACTCTTTTACAGGGTGGAGGTATGATTTTGTATACCCAGCAGTGTACATGCAATCTGGTTTCTCTGTGCCCTCACATCATTCAGAGCTATTGTTTTTTTTTTTTTTAATTATTTTAGATAGACAGTGATGTCACATTGTGGGCTTAATTCATGTTTCCCTAATGGATAATAAGGTTGAACATATTTTCATGTGCTTCTTTTTTATCTGTATGTTCTCTTCAGTGAAAAACATATTGTCTTTGCCCATATTCTTTTTTTTTTTTTAAAGATTTTATTTATCTATTTGACAGACACAGCAAGAGAGGAAACACAAGCAGGAGGAGTGGGAGAGGGAAAACCAGGCTCCCTGCAGAGCAAGGAGCCTGATGTAGGGATCAATCCCAGGACCCTGGGATTACGACCTGAGCAGAAAGCAGATGCCCAATGACTGAACCACCCAGGCACTATATTTCCCTATATTCTAATTGGGTTTCTTTTAATGTTGAGTTTTGAGACTTCTTTTATATTTGAAATATCTCTTCCTTGTTGCATATGTAGCTTGCAAGTATTTTTTCCCGCAGTTTGTGGTTTGTCTTCTCATTCTCTTCAACTTCTATACTGTTACATATAAGCCCATGATGCATTTAGAGTTCATTTTTGAGTAAGATATGAGGCTTAAGTTGAATATTGTTGTTTATTTGCCAGTGTATGTCTAATATCTCCAGCACTGTTTATTGAAAAGGCTATCTTTCCTCTGCCAATACCAGACTGTCTTGATTAGTGTAGCTATATAGTATATCGTAACATTAAGTAGAGTGATTTCTACTACTTTGTTCTTTTTCCGGTGGTCTTAGATATTTCCAGATCTTGTACTTTTCCATATAAATTTTATTTATTTATTTTTTAAATTTATTTAACAGACAGAGATCACAAGTAGGCAGAGAGGCAGGCAGAGAGAGAGGGGGAAGCAGGCTCCCTGCTCAGCAGAGAGCCTGATGTGGGGCTCGATCCCAGGACCCTGGGACCATGACCTGAGCTAAAGGCAGAGGCTTAACCCACTGAGCCACCCAGGCGCCCCCATATAAATTTTAGAATAAACTTGTCGCTGCCTTCAAAAGAGCCTTACCGATACTTTAATAAGAATTATATTTAACTCATAGATCAATTTGGGGAGAGACAACTGACATACTTACTATATTGGGTCTTCCAACTCTTCGACACTATTTCTTTCTCCATTAACCTAAGTGTTTTTTGATTTGTTCTTTTCATCAGCATTTTGTAATTTTTAAGATACAGATCCTATCCATGTTTTGTTAGAATTGTATCTAAATATTTCATTTTTTAAAACTCATAAACAGTATTACAATTTTAAATGTGGTTTCCACATATCCATCTTTTTTTTTTTTTTTTTTTTGAGTATTTGTTTGGGATTAAGCGCTCATCTGTTGCTTTTCCTCATAGTCAATACACTCACCTATCAATCTGCTGCTGCCTTTGATATGCCCTGGACAGAAATTAGATCACGTTTGCAGGATCTGGGCCTCCGGTAAGGTTCCTTGAGGCAATAAGTGAGGTTCAGGGACATCTGTTACATGTAAATACTACATGCTCTGGGACAGTGTTTCCTATTTGTGGACATTTTCACTTTGGTATCCATGACTATTTTCTGGATGATGACAATTACAATAAGTTTGATTACTGATATGTCTAGTTTCTCAGCAATGAAGACATTGGTGACAAATACCAATATAAGTAAGACATACACCAAAATGCATTTAGGGCTTACTTCCCAAAGTCCTTTTAATAATGTCAACATAGCATGCTATATCAAAAAGATGATAATTTGGTTTCTAGGGTATGTAGAATACAAATGAGTTTTAAAGGAATTTTTAAAAAAAAAAACATATGTATTTCTCCTGTACAATAAATAAGCTCCTGCCTATAAAAAAAGTTTAACTTTGGTCCTAAAAATGTTGAAAAATTTTGGTCACCATGACAGCATACATAATATTAAGTAACAATCAAATAGCTAGCAATGTTTACTCTTATATTTTCAGGTCTTGTCAATAGCATTGATACAAACTTAATTATGACAGTAGATACTACATTTAGTGATAGAAATTCACAACGAGGGCCACCTGGGTGGCTCAGTCAGTTAAGCATCTGCCTTTGGCTTCGGTCATGATCCTGGGGTTCTGGGATCGAACCACGCACTGGCCTCCCTGCTCAGCGAGGAGTCTGCTTCTCCCTCTGCCTCTGCCCCTTCCCCCTGCCACCCCTCCTGATCTCTCTCTCTCTTACCCACTCTCTCTCTCTCTCAAATAAATAAACAAAATCTTTAAAGAAAAAAAAATTCACAATGATGTACCCATCATTTAAGGAAGGCTGCTTCCATTAAATGAAATGAAAATAGAGGGTCACTATCATAAAGTTGATTAATTGTAAAATGGCCAAGTTTTCGCTTTGCCTGTATAGACTTTTCCCCAATCATTCCTTACTTATACCCTCCTCTGACCTACTATATATTATTTCCCCTAGAGTTGGCTTCTTTTGGCAACATGTTAGTCTTTTCCCTGTAGCTTCGACTGACCTGGTAAGTTTGTCTTGTCTTCCTGGTAAGACCGGCAGGCAACCTGCATGAAGGAACTGTGTGGTACCAGTTTTTAATTGTGTGTATATATATATATTTTTTCAGCTATAATAAACACTGTATACCAGTACTACATAATTATTGAATGAAATTAGGTAGTCACGGGCCTTGCAATGTTCTATCCCATGGTAGTGCAACTTAATTTTGACCAAATTTGCCAAATGCCAGTATTTTCTGTGGTTGGGAATGGTGATAGTAATGATTTTCCATATAGTATTTTGTTATAGAAAGGCACACACACATACATACATATACATATAGCATGACAAATCTTAGGCATACAGATCGATAGATTTTTTTGTGTGTGGGTATATACCATATAACTGCTACTCAGATCAAGCTAAATTTTTTATCACCCTGGAACACGGCCCCATGCCTTGTCAAGGAATTACAGTGCCCTTCCAAAGCTATCACTATTTTAAAAATTGAGTTATAATTCACATATCATAAAATTCATCGTTTAAAAGTGAATAGTGGAGTGGTTTTAAAAAAAAAAACTCTAGAAAGCATACTTGAGTATATAAATATCCAAATAGCTATGCCCTTTTGTCTATTCTAGTGGTCCCAGAGAGCTAAATTCCTGAGGCACTTTACTTATCGTGAAGGGTTTAATTTACCAGAAAGCTCAGTCTGATATTGCTATCCTATTTCAACTATATGAAATAACATAACAGACTTTACTCAATAAGAACATATTGATCAAGGTCTAGTCTGGTAAATGTCAGCATATTGGGAGAGTGAGTGGAAGAGCTTAGTGTTCACTGAAAAGTTTCTAACTTTATAATTCAGAGTTATCTTTATACATAAACCCACTGATACGTGTATATACATATATACCACATCCATAATCTATATATGAGTGTTAGAATGTGAAAAAATGTTTCAGTGTGATCCCCGTTGTGTGAACATTGATATTTTGTTTTATTTCAGTTTTCCTTCCACTTAATAATTTCCCAATCTTTTCAAGACATCATAATTTTCTAGCTATTATTTTATATATTTTAATATATATAAAATTATATATATTCTTGATTTAATCTATCTGTATACACACATATAGGTATCTATGTGTATTGGCACATATATATATATATTATACAATCAAATAAATCTCAAATTCCTTTTAGAATTAAATGCAATATGAAAGAACGACTCACCTATCTTTTGCTTCATTTACTATTCTGACTTATTTTGACTACCTTTACTTTCTACAGTGGTTGTCTACACACACATGCACACATGTAGATATGTTAAATTGCATACATAATTTGAAAGAATGATAACGAACATCTTTAGGAATTTTTGTTTGCTCTCTCTACTGGAAGGTTGGGACAGAAGCTTATGTGTCAGGTTCTTTTTCAACCAACATTATATTGTTGAAATTTATCTATGTTATGTGTAGTTCTTTCTTTTTCATTCTTGTTGCTGGTATCAGTCCATTGTATGAACATACCACAATGTATTTATCTATTCTAATGTTTTTTGATCTTTGTGTAATTCTCAGCTTGGAGCTGTTATAAGCAGAGCTCCTACAAATGCTCTTGTTTATGTGGTTTGGTACATTTCTATAGGCATAAACCTAGAAGTGGAAGTGTTGGGTCTTCGGGGATATATGTTCAGCCTTTGTCAATGTAATCAGGTAACGGAAGTACCTGGGCGTATGTGAGAAGTGCACTCTTTTAAAGAAGGTGGAATGTCATTCGTCATAGGCAACTTTAAAATGATCATTGCCAGATTTTTCCAAAATTGTTACTACTCTTTTGGATAATTCAGTCAAATACATTTTAAAATATATTTCTAATCTTAGAAAATGTTTTCACATGTGGAAAAGTACTCTCGTTTTTACTTTTTAAAAAAATTGAGGTTAGTTGACACACAATGTTCTGTTTCAGGTGTACAATTTAGCAATTTGAGAAGTTTATACATTATGCTGTGTTCCCCACAAGTGTAGCTGCCATCTGTCCCATTACACTGCTATTACGGTATTGTTGACTATATTCCTTATGCTCTGCTTTTTATTCCTGTGATTTACTCATTCCATAACTAGAAGCCTGTATCTCCCCCAGCCTCTTTACCCATTTTGCCCAACACCCCATCTCCCTTCCCCCTGGCAACTATCTGTTCTCTATTTATAGTTCTTTTTTTTTTTAAGATTATATTTATTCATTTGACAGACAGAGATTATAAGTAGGCAGAGAGGCAAGCGGGGCGGGGGTGGGGGGGTGGGAAGCAGGCTCCCTGCTGAGCAGAGATCCCTATATGGGGCTCTCAATCCCAGGAACCTGAGATCATGACCTGAGCAGAAGGCAGACGCTTTAACCCACTGAGCCACCCAGGCGCCCCTATTTATAGTTCTGATTCTGCTTTTTTTTTTGTTTTTATAGATTCCATTTTTGAGTGGGGTCATATGAAATTTGTCTTTCTCAGTCTGACTTATTTCACTTATCATAATACCCTCTAAATCCATCCATGTTGTCGCAAATAACACAATCTCATCCTTTTTTATGGCTCTGTCGTATTCCACTGTGTGTGTGTGTGTGTGTGTATTCCACGTTTTCCTTATCCATTCCTCTATTGATCGGCACTTAGATTGTTTCCATGTCTTAGCTATTGTAAACAATGCTGCAATAAACATAGGGGTGCATATATCTTTTTGAATTAGTGTTTTCCCTTTCCCTGGATAATACCCAATAGTAGAATTATTGGATCATACAGTATTTCTATTTTTAATTTTTTGAGGAACCTCCATACTGTTTTCCACAGTGGTTCTACCAACTTACATTTACACCAACAGCATACAAGGGTTCCTTTTTCTCCACATCTTTGCCAATACTTGTTGTTCTTTGTCTTCTTCATATTAGCCATTCTAACAGTTGTGAGGTGATACCTTATTGGGGTTTTTATTTATATTTCTCTGATAATTAGTGATGTTGAGCATTTTTCTGTGGGTCTGTTGGCCATCTGTATGTCTTCTTTGGAAAACTGTCTATTCGGGTCCTCTGTAAAAACACTCTTATTTAGTCAAATATACACACATAAAAAAGTACAGATATAAGATCAAGAATGGACAACAATTGAAACTCTAAGTTTCATCAGATCCCTAACTTTGGGAAATTAGTGGCCCAGAACATCAGCACCTTTAGCTAAAAATTGGGAACAATTGCTGTTTTTTCCTTTTTATTACTCACTTAACTGCAGAACCAAAACCATGAAAAATTTGGTAAAATTGGTTCACTACATTTTTTAAACAAAAATCTTAAGTCTCACTTTTGTATTTGTAGTCTATTTGCAGAAAATTTATGTCTAAAGTGAAACCTATGAATTTTAACCTATAATCTTTTACTGGTTATAGCAGTCTTCTGTAGATATGACCTTTTACTTAAATAATGGAAGTTAATCTGCTTTGGTTTTATTTCATTACATTGTCTTTGAGTTAATTCCTTGGGGGTTTGGAAACCCCAGAAATTGGCAGACTAACCTCCAGACAGCTGCTCTCCCTTGGTCTGCATGGCTGCCTGGTTATACCTAAAAAAAAAAAAAAAAAAAAAAAAAGAAAGAAAATAAGGTGAACTTTCTTTTCTTCCCATAAAATGAATGAGAATTGAATTCCTGTAGAGAACTTTACTTCATTTGTTGGCAGACTTTGAGCCCCTCATTCCCAAGAAGGATTGTAAAAATGTTTTATGTTCAAATGTCACTTGCCTTTCTCTCTCCACTGATTTTCACCAATTTAATACCAATTCAGTTGGATCAGTGAGGGGAGATTAATTAGGAATGCATAACTTAATTGCATCAAAGGAAGCAGGGATTTTGAAGACTGTCAGTGGTAACTTCATTGCCTATCAAAATGTCATTAATTCATTTATTCCTTTATCCTAAGAAAGAGAACACAGGGGTCATCTGTCCTTTTCAATTACTATTAAAAATAGCTGACACTATATTATTCCTGGCATAAGATTTCGTAGATATTCAACAAAATAATTTATGTTAGTAGTGAGAGACATCAAAAGTGAGCCTTGTTTTGTTCACTGCTTTCAGACACTTAAAATAGAATAATCACCATTATCCTCATTTTCAGATTAGAAATTTGATATAGAGTGATTAAAAGTGATCATTCTGTTGTCCCTGAACTAGGGCGTAGTGAGTGATAAGAGACTGCCTTCACTACGATTAAAGCTCTCAGCCTTCTGTCTCATTACAGTTCCATAGACAATTCCATACAAGCTATGTACAATTCTATTTTTGTCTCAGGTGAAATTGGTTTTTCTTTTTCAAATGCAAATGAAGAATTTAAGGGGAGGGTGATTCTCCTACACTACTGGGTTAGAGAGTAATTTGATATACTTTCTGGGAAAACAATTTGGCAAGATCCTTGAAAACGTTTTTATATTTTACACACTAATTTTTCTCCTAAAATAATCTGTCCTCAGACAATCTGATGGAGAGAGTATTTGTTATACCTTGATTTATGAAAGGGAAAACTACAAATCCAGATATCCAGTTAAATGCAGTGGTTAAGTGTTCTGATTGTATGATGGAGTATTACGAATGATTCACATTGTTTTTAAATCAGTATTTCATGGCATGGGAAATGATTGTAATGTGATATTGGGTAAACATGGAAAGAAATAAAGGTTTAGAGATTCAAGTTTTATGAAAATGGTTTATACATATATAAATATGTGTAAACAATGAAGAAAGCTCATGTTCTTCTTTATAGGTTTATGATTTCCTACATTTTATATAGTGGTTATTAAAATGCATTTTTTAGTGTATTCAAAGAGTTAATAACAGAGGGTAAAGCTTTCTGTGGGCTTTGTCGAGTTAGCCATTTCCTTAGGGAATCTTGATTTAACTCTTTGGTTTCTGATTGAAGTATTTAGGCTTACTTTTCTAAGCTTTAGCAACATACGTAATATTATAATGGGTGAAAGTGATGGGGAAACTGCCATTTATCAAGTATGTTCACTCCCTGAGAATATTTAGCTCAGGTGCTTTCCCTGTACACACTAAAGCTTATATTTCAAGTATGATAACTTCCTTTAAGCAAACAGTAATGGGATAAATAAATAATTTGTCAATGCATCCTTATGTCTTTACCAACACACTAAAATATGCCACACATTTATTTGAAGCTGAAATTAAAGTGTTTAGAAATGGAAACATATCTGCAGAGAAATCTAGGCTGTTCTATGGTGGTAGTAGTGGTGGTGGTCCCGTCAGTGATTTGCTAATAATTAAACTATATTTTGATTAATAGGACCTTAAATCATTTTCAGAAATTAGCATTTATATTTCTGTATCTGCAAAGAACCAGAAAATATAAAAGAGTGCCAAATGTTGCATTTTATTCTTGGTTAAGCTTCATTGAGGAACATGGCTTAACAACTGGAACTCAAAGAGTTTTGGGTTTTGCTAGTAACATATTGAGAAGCCTGGGGCAAATCACGTAAACCTTTATCCAGTACATCTGCCTTATCTGTAAAATGGGGCACTGAACTAAGAACAATGATTTTTCAAGCTATTCCTGACTGGAAGCTCCAGGGGGGCAAGGACTATGAGAGTTTTTGCTCTTGGATCTGGAGGGCTTGAATACTAGCCAGCATGTAACTAATAGATGACCAGCTATCACTAGCTCTGAGTTCAATGAGTGACTGGGTGTGCCCTTGGCATAATAAATAAATAAGTTTAAAAAAATTTCAATGAGTTCAATGAGTGACTGGGTGTGCCCTTGGCATAATAAATAAATAAGTTTAACAAAATTTCAATGAGTTCAATGAGTGACTGGGTGTGCCCTTGGCATAATAAATAAATAAGTTTAACAAAATTTATTTCTCAGATCATGGCTTTCTTTTCTTTTTTCAAGGTTGGCTGCGGAATTCTCAAAGTGATTCCTTCTCTAGAGCTCTAGCTCTTCCAAAGAGAAATCTTATTCATTATCTTAATTAAGAATCTAATTGATAACCATCCTGATAAGAAGAGGGGATAAATAATCACTTTCAGTATGGATATTTTCTACGGAAATGTAATTTCATTCATTTATAACTACAAGATACCCATTAGGGAACCTACCCACAAGAGATTGCATAGAACACCCGAGGCAGAGTTCATTGAAATTGAGTCTAAAGGAGCAGGGGTTAGAATCGTCTTGAACGGTAATTTTATCACATAAAACTAAATTTTGCCTTGCCTAAGACACTTAGTAGTGCTTACATTAAAAAACAACAACAACACCACTAGACTCATATGTCGATGACAGACACAGCATATAAGGCACATGCTCTCTCCAGGGGTAGGGAAAGAGCTTGCCACTGTGTGTGACTTGGGTCTATTTAAACTTAGTTTTAACTTGTCACTTTATGACTTCTGGACTTTAGTATATAGCATCAATAAAAATAATAAATGAGTCAGTGTCATAAGTGGAGTGAAACAAAAAGGGAAAAATGCACTTAAAATGTAATAAAAATCCTCTTTCAATATGCCACTGAACAGAGAATATTACTAGCATTAGAAGATTTCATTTGCTGCATGAATCCTGAAAGAAATAATTAAAAGGACATAAAATGACTGTTACCACAGTGAATCTAAAAAATTAAAAATCCTGTAAGGTAAATGAAATAGAAACAGAATGATCTATTTCCCATTAAGCTATTCAGTGTAATGTGTATGCATGTGTGTATGTATTTTGCAATTATTTTTATTTTTTGGCTTTTCAAGCACTAATTTCATTTTCAGCTTGAGGAAAATATTAACATGAGCTAGTGCTTGAAATATCTTCAGGTTCAGTGCTGAAATATTTTCTTAATTTTGCCTGGAATCTCATCAAACAGCCAAGATACAGAATTCAGACCGGGGTGGAAAATCAAAGAAAAGCAAATTGCTTTTGCAGAGATAATGCGACAATAAACTTTGTAAGAATGCTCATGTTCAACAGGGATAATAAAGCCATTGTTTCCTTAGTCCTTCCCATGTGCAAGGCTAAACTGGGCTAAACTCAAACCCTTTTATTTAATTCCTTCAATGGACCTATGAAATAAGGACTATCCCACTTCACAGACAAGGTTTAAAGAAATGAAATAATTTAGGCTACAGAGTGGCAAGTGATAGATTCAGGCCCAGACACAAGTCTTCCTGAGCCGACAATCTTTTACACAACTTGACACCATAAGTTATGCCTCCTAGCCATCATGGGCTCCCTTCTCACCCAGGCCATGCCCTGCCCTAGTACATTTCTCATTGTATTTTCATTGTTTCTGCACATGCCTACCTCCCCCTACTCTATGGTTAGCTCCCACATTGCAAACATAGTGTCTTATTTACCCTTCTAGTTCCACAGGTTTTTTTTTTTTTTAAGATTTTATGTATTTATTTGACAGAAATCACAAGTAGATGGAGAGGCAGGCAGAGAGAGAGAGGGAAGCAGGCTCCCCGCTGAGCAGAGAGCCCGATGCGGGACTCCATCCCAGGACCCTGAGATTATGACCTGAGCCGAAGGCAGTGGCTTAACCCACTGAGCCACCCAGGCGCCCCTAGTTCCACAGGTTTAATGCAGGGGTGTGCCTCATCATAAAAGCTCAATAAGGACCCATGGAACGATTAATGTCAGAAGTCATTATAGATTAATATAATAGAACATTGCATTATTATGGAAAAAACTGACATGGAAGGAAAGTGCAAACTGCTTCTAAACCTCTGTTAGGCATTCTTTTCCTCAAAGATGAGATTTTTCAGGATAGGTGAGTTGATCCCCAATGCCTATGGGAATTCAAAGAGTATAAAAAACCTACAGAGTAGCTTAAGTGATACAAAATAATAGGGACAGTATTAGGAAAGATTAAGGGAAGGGATATGGAAAGTATGCTTTAATTAATGGTCTTCACATTTATGATGGATTCATCTTCTACACAGGGAAGGGACCAACTTTTCATCGATAGAGAGCCCCAAACAAAAAGAATACTCAGGATATTTCAAGACTTGGGTAATTTTTAAAGGTTCAAATGCATGTAGTACAGGAGGGAAAACTATTTCATGTTAAAACTTTATTCAGTATAACTTAATTGAGAAAGATCAGTTCAGTTTGAGAGGTTGAAAACCTTGCAGAGAAACATTTCTGAAAAGGAATAGTTTACCAAGGGGGTTGGGTGAGGATTCTAAGCGAGTATGTGTATGTATCTTTAAAGTGGGTAGCACCAATTCTGTAATCATATCTTGCTTGTTGATGCTCTGATTAAATATGGTCGGTAGTGTCCATTTTAATCTGGGTCCTTAATTGCCCTGTCTGAAAGCTACAGGCAGTAAGAGCTCCCTAAACCTTAGATGGAGAGCTGTCTAAGCATGTTTCTGCCATTTGTGCTCTCTTCTGAAGGGTGCCTAGAGCTTGAGTTCTCCTGTTTCCCTCAGCAGTCTTTAGGAGTCAAAGACCAGGGTGAAGGGGGGCTGCCAGGCGGTAGTGGTCCCACCTTTTGGCAGTGCCACTTGGGTATTGCCAATTGTCGAAGCCCTCCAGAAGACTGGTGAATACCCTTTTCACTCCCTGGAAATAAATTTTTTTGTGAAATGAAAATCTTTCAGAGCGACAGAAGACACACATCGAGGGTGGAGTTCTCTCAGCCCATGCCAGCACATCAAGTTGCAAGGGCACTTTCGTTGACTTTGTTGTCTTGTAATTGATTCATATGAATCCACCTCCAAAATGGAGTAAAGTCCGTTATCCTGAATTTTGTTTCAACTCTAAAACAGAGAGTAGACTGAAATGAATGTTAATGCCCTAGTTTAGTTAGCTCTTGGAGGAAATTATATTAAGATCTTTTTCTGAGACCCTTCTGGACCACCTTAAGACTCTGTACTTTCTAAGGGGAGATCCATACCCCTCTCCAAACTTTACTTGTGGTGCTGTAGTGTACTAGTCCCTATACTCATCAACTCATCTGAACGGGTTATTAGGTCCTTGAGAGGAGAAGTGTGTATTTTAACTTTGCATTCCCAGTGTCTAGTACCATGTATTGCAGACTTTGTCATGGTCAGTAAATATTTATTGGGTGACTTTTTTTTTTTTCCTGAAATAGCCCTTTTCTCTTTTCTTCTCACTTATTCATTTCTCACTTTCTTCAGGTTCTCTCCATCTGTCCCAAGGACATGAGAGCTGATATCTGTGTTCATCTAAACCGGAAGGTTTTTAATGAACATCCTGCTTTTCGATTGGCCAGCGATGGGTGTCTGCGCGCCTTGGCGGTAGAGTTCCAAACTATTCACTGTGCTCCTGGGGACCTCATTTACCATGCTGGAGAAAGCGTGGATGCCCTCTGCTTTGTGGTGTCAGGATCCTTGGAAGTCATCCAGGATGATGAGGTGGTGGCTATTTTAGGTACTGTGAACTTTCCTAATGTAGTAGCAAATGTGTAACAGTTTTAGAGATTTTGCTTCTCAGGTTTCTTAAGAGAAATTTCCTCTGCTTGGTGACTTTGGAAATTGGGTCACTAATGAGATGATGAATCTTAGTGAAAACTAGTAATGCTCTTTCAGCAAAGATCATTAGTACTGGTCACAGCTTAATGAGCTGTACAAGGGTTTGATTAAACTTTCTTTGGCAGTGGTAAGACAATACTTTTTAGATTAGAGCTGATCATAGCCTAAGGTGACTGTACCTCCTGGAGTTGATAAGTGTGAAGAAGATGGCTTGTGGAACTATTTTCAAGTTAGCAACCTACAATGTTAGTCTCAGAGGGGCCATAGAACCTAACTCAACACTTTCCTTTAGAGATGAACAAAATGAGGACCAGAAAAGTTAAGTGGCTTGCCCAGCTGGTTAGTAAATGAGTTAGGACTTGAGTACAGATCATCTTATTCTAAATATTTCTGCCTCATTCATCACAGTGGACCTAAGTGATGAGCTAGAAGTGTTGAGGTAAGTGAATTTGACCCATTATATTGGAGGAATCATAATACAAGTAAATTTAGGTTTATAAAGCTGGTTCTGTCCATTCATGAGCCAAGAAAATTATTTGGCTAATAATAAAGTTCATTCTAAAATTCAGAGGCCCAGTAGATGGTTATACTAACAAAAAAAGGCAGTGATAGTATATGTAAATAACAAAATTTTTAAGAAATTACATGTTTGGGACAAGGTAATATATATATTGGTGAAACTATATGAAATGGCATTTTAGATCATTTCTGCCCAAATCTCTGTAGCAAGTTCATGAAGTCCACATAGATCTAAAAGGAAGCAATGAGGTCAGAAGAGAATCAACCCTTGTTTTTCTCTCAAGTAAAAGAAGTTAGAATTGCAGGATGTCAACTCCATTTTCATCATATTTTTCATGGCTCGTGTCTCATGAAAAATGAGCTCAGTTTTTAAACTACTGGATTTTTTAGCTACTGAGGTCAACTTACCATATCTTGAATGCCACTTATTTTTGTGAGTCAAAGATTGACTTATGTGTCTGAGAAGCTGCAAAAGCAAAATGCAGCACAGAAATGAATAACTGATTTCAAAAAGCACAATTGCCTGAAAAAAACAACAGACTTGGGAATTGAGAAGCAGGGACCCTTTGTGGGAAAATAGGTTCAGTAAAATTCGTAAGAATTATAGAAAGCGGTTCAGGATTGCAAGGGACCGAATACAATTGTTTTATAAACCTCTTCTTAACTATTTAGAAATAATAGTACAGTTAAGGGGAAAGCTCTTTTAGGAATGATTTTTATTTGTGATTTTTGCAAGAGAAATTCATACAGTACCTGAGCATCAGCACTGGGTATGTGTTTATTTTTATTTTTTAAAAGATTTTATTTATTTATTCACAGACAGAGATCACAAGTCAGGCAGAGATCGCAAGTAGGCAGAGAAGCAGGCAGAGAGAGAGGGGGAAACAGGCTAACTGCCGAGTAGAGAGCCCAATGCAGGGGCTCAATGCCAGGACGCCGGGATCATGACCTGAGCCGAAAGCAGAGGCTTTAACCCACTGAGCCACCCAGGCACCCCTGGGTGTGTGTTTAATTCCACTTGGTGTTTATTCTTCTTTGTTTCCTGGAGTATAAAGGAGTTATAGATAATCCTTCATAAAAAGTGTACGTTTTGCCAGAACAGTCCTTTGTGGTAAAACAAAGCATAAACATACTACAACCATTCTTGTTTGCTTTAAGAAGAGGATAGAACACATACCCGAAACAGGTGTATTTTCTTTTCCTGCACGTTGGTGTCAGTGGTGGGCGGAAGGTTCCGGGTACACGGTGAAGCTAGTTCTGCCTCGTGATGAATGACCTCAGCTGTGTACTCATTGTCATTTGCTTTGCCCCATTTTCTTCATCACAGCCTCACCTTGGTAACTTATTTTCTAGAAAGAAGGCTGGAAAAAGCCCCGGGTGCAGTGCCTCTGGCTTGGGTCTGTCAAGCTAGAATCATTTATTACTCAGTGAGACAGACAAAATGCATTTTCTTTCCCTTTTAAAATAAAATGGTAGCTGGTTTTGCACAACGACATAGTAAAAATGAACACAGGGCTCCTGGGTATCAGACCAGCCTCATCATACATCTGTCACATTTTATTTCTTTGTGTGCTTTTTGTTTATCTTCTTCAAAAAAATCCTGGGATTCAGAGACTTTTCATTTCTTGGTTTAATGAGTCAAATTATACATACGCCTCTCTCTTCCCTGGAAAGTTTTCTTTCCTTTTTTCCATGGGCCTTGACCATAGATTAATTCAGCTAAAAGGCAGTCAGATGATTTAAAAAAAAAAAAAAAATTTTTTTTTGACCCGGAAGTGATCTCTGAGGGTGGAAATGTGTGTGTGTGGCAGGGAGGCACAGCGGTGGCCAAAGCTGTTGGGGGCTGGCAGGCTGCCTGGGTGCCGTGGAGCCCAGCAAAGACACTGTCTTATAGGATTCTGTGGTGTGGGTCAGTGATGACATGACAGATGCGGAGACGAGCTTTGAGAACTCTGTCCCGCTGTGTAGAGCATTCTGTCAACCTGGGTTTCTTGGAGAGGCAGTGTGAGGACACTGTGCACTGGGCGTGTGGACTCCGGATGAGCTTCTGCAGGAGAGAGGGTGTGGAGCTGTGGACGGGCTGCCCTTGTGTTCACACCATGTGCCCGTCCACCCTGGGCGCAGCTGAAGCCCAGCCTGGAACCTACCAGAAAGGCCTTTCCCTACCAGCCAGCCTTTTGACTTGTAGATCCTCTCTCCAGCTCCGTTTTGTGACTTCTTAGTCTTGTCATGTCCATTTTGTGATTTAGTCTTGTGGTTTCCATTGAGGATGTGTGGTTTCAGGCTTCTCTAAGTTAAACTACTTTCTTTGACGATTATGAGAACGGCGGGAGGGTTAACACTCAAGATGCCTTAATAATGTTTTAAGAAAGGGAGAGGAAAAGGGAAATCCAATAGTGTCACTCCTGATATTTGGGGCCTGTCTATTCCTTTCCTGCTCCTCCTGTTTTTCTTCTTCCTCTTCTCATTTTTTTTGGTAGTTGAATTTTGAAATAATTACGAGCTTAATGAAAAGTTGCAAAAATTATCAGGGTGTGGAGTTTGATATATATCTTTAGGTTTTCTGCTTTATTGAGTACGTTGACTGGGTCTTCCACCTGCATAAACTTTGGGAGGTATTTATAGGTTTGGTTTCAGACCACCACAAAAAAGCAGGTATCAAAAAAAGGGAGTCAAATGAATTTTGTGATTTCCCAGTGCATATGAAAGTCGTGTTTACTCTATACTGTAAGTTTAAGTGTGCAATAGCATTCTGTCTAAAAAAAAGGATATACCTGTATTTAAAAATATTTTATTGCTAAAAATTGCTAACCATCATCTGTGCTGTCAGCGGCTCATAATCACTGATCACCAGTCACTGTAACATCTACTAATACTGAAAAGTATCAAGTATCGTGGAAGTTCCTCAAGTGTGATAGAGATACAGTGAGCAAATGCTGTTGGAAAAGTGACGCTGATAGATTTGCTCAATGCAGTGTTGCCACAAATCTTCGACTTGCGAGAAAACCTGGTACATGGGTGGGTGTCCACGTGTCTCACTGCTAATGTGTTTTCTCTGTGTCTCCTTGCGTTGGCTGTAGTTTGTGTTGTTTGGTGGATGCCGCTGTGTAACTTGGTGCATGGATATTCCTAACTGTATATCCTCATAGTGAACTGTGGCTTTCAGCATTGAGCTGTGTCCTTTTTCATCAGGTCTAATGATTCTTTGCCTTCTAAGAGTCAGAAAGAAAGAACGTCTCTCACATCTGAGCATATGTCAGAAAAATGAGACTTTATCCTGTTAGGTCTGTAATCAAAGGAAGGGGACTGATAAAAAGCGAAGGTCAAGCAAAGCTTTATTTTGCGCCAAGTATCGAGAATCAAGCCGACTGGTTGGGGTCGCCTCTTTGAATCAAACTGACCGGTCAGGGTTGCCTCTTTATAAGAGATGGCCCTGACCGGTCAGTTTGATTCTCGATGCTTGGCGCGAAATAAAGCTTTGCTTGACCTTCACTTTGTATCAGTCTTGTTCCTTTGATTACGGACCCAACAATCCCAGTTGTCCTCATAGGAGAAACAAGTGGGCCTTGCTGTCTTTTACACTGATTCATTTGCAAGTTGAAACGTAGAGAAGAGAGGTCATCTTATTTTATTTTTTTAAAAGGTTTTATTTATTTATTTGACAGAGAGAGAGATCACAAGTAGGCAGAGAGGCAGGCAGAGAGACAGGGGGATGCAGGCTCCCTGCTGAGCAGAGAGCCCAATGTGGGGCTCTATCCCAGGACGCTGAGACCATGACCTGAGCCCAAGGCAGAGGCTTTAACCCACTGAGCCACCCAGGCGCCCCAGGGAGGTCATTTTAATTAAAATTGCCAAATGCAAAGAACAGCTGCAGTTTCATTCTTTTGGATCTTTGCCTCTAAACAGTCTCTAGGTAGGCACATAATTCTTTAGCGTGTCAAAAATGCTAAGTGTTTAATGAATAAGTTCTGAACCGTAACTAATTAATGGAAAGATAAAAAAAAATGTAGTCAACAAATACCTTCTGTTTTTAACACTGAAGGATGGCTTCAAGATGTTTTTCTAAATAGGGCAGGTGAACATAATTGCAGTTCATGTCTTTTTCCAAGTTGAAGTTCTTTCAGTTCCTACACCTCCACCTTTTTCTTTTCGACCTTCCCACTTTTTATGAAACACAAAGAATTCCAAATTAAGTTCATGATGCATACATAATATTTTATATCCTTTTCATAACTTCTTGCTTTTAAGTTCTTACCCTGTAATTACTTCATGTGAACAGTTTTCTTGGTGTGGCTAAAATAGCCAGGTTACTTTTAAGTGTCACCGTGAGGGATCTTGTACCGTTAAGGGCTGTAAAAGTGACATTTCCCTGTGAACCATACACCTGGCCCCCAAGATACTTGTTTTGCTGCACTCACCTTTTGTCTTTTCTGTGTCTACTGATATTAGGATCATCGAGTTGGAGGTATTAATCTAAAAACAGTCTGTATCTAAGTCTTATTTATTTATTTATTCGTTTATTTATTTTTAAAGATTTTATTATTTGAGAGACAGTGTGTGACAGGGAGAGTACAAGCTGGAGGAGGCGCATAGGGAGAGGGAGAAGCGGGTTCCCCACTGGGCAGGGAGCCTGATGTGGGACTCAATCCCAGGACCCTGGGATCATGACCAGAGCCAAAGTCATAGGCTTAATGACTGACCCACCCAGGTGCTCTGTATCTAAGTCTTATAATTATAAACTCAAATTCCCAAGAGAACTAGGCTCGTTTACATAGAGTTTGGAAGGAGAGGTTAAATATTGTTATGGGGCTAAAGAAGAGAATGTAAATGAGGCAGGGACAGACAGAGTTAAATAATGATATTCTAAAAAAATAATTTCCTGTACCTGAGTTAAGATTTCATTTTAATTAGAATCAGTTATTTATAGACATTTTTGCATTATAAAAGAAAACTTATAAATTATGATGCTCAAAATTCAAATTCTGCTTATTTTTATTCCAAAAAGAAAAAAAATCTGAGACGTGAATGAATATTTTGCTATTTTGAGAATCTGTGAAAATGTGACTTCTGTGCTACAGTTAAGATTTCTTCCTGTATACTTGCTATTAGAAGTCAAGTGTTTCTCACTTTAATCCTTAAAAGGGCTTTTCCCAAGCTGCAGACAATTATTTTCTTTTGCATCCACATTTCTGTGTTTTGAGATGTTGAATTATGAACCAGGTAGGTTTGCTGCACATATGCTGATGAACACAGTTAATTCAGACGACTCCATAAAGGTCAAACTAGTTATCTGCTTTTAAAAAATTTCATGCTTGTCTTATTTTAAATTTTTGAAGAAGTGATTACATACGTCATTTTTACATGGTTCAAATTATATACTTTAGTGTTGTTCAGTCTGTAGACTTTGGGATAAAATATAAATCTTTACAATCTGGTAATTTAGCCTCAACTCCAAATTCTCTCCCCATCCTTCTTCAAAGCTAAGTCTTGTTTATTCTTCCATCTAGTAATTTCTTTATCCTGTGCTTAATATCCCTTCCCGTGACAACTGCTCATAAAATTCTGCTCCTGGGCTGCGGCTGCCATTGAAGACCTGTTAGCTCACAATCTCTCACCCGCTTCAACCTCTGATTTTCTGTTATGTGGCCGCCAAAATAATCTTTCTAAAATATAATTTAGCTAGCCTTCTCATTGAGATTAATATTTTAAAATAAAAAAAATTATATATATATATTTTTTTTAATGGACTTTTTAGCAACTTGGGGAGAAAACATAGCTTCTAGGGTGACGGATGAGGCTATTTTGGTCTAATTTCCTTTCCTGCCTGACTGGTGCCATTCCCATGCCCTACCGTGTTTTCACAGCATTCTCAGTTGCGTGAAGATTCCTGGTACCTCCAAGTTCTCCTACTGGCAAGCTTCCTTGTTCACAACAAATCTTTCTCTTCTTTCTAGTTGTCCTGTCTCTTGCTTCCTCATGTTCTTTCATTCTTTCCCTTATCGCCCTGGTCTGGATTCGGTACCTCTAATCTGGGCTCCCGCTGCATGCCTACACAGCATTCTTAGCCATTTCTGCTTTTATCTTCTACCTGTTTCACTCTCTGTCTGCACTGTGAGTGCTTGAAACAGCTTGCTAATTTTGTATCTCTGTCATCTGTGATAGGACCCCTTAAATGGGTTCTCAGCAAGGTTCAATTATCCAGATTAGCTAGCACTTTATTTTGCCATTAAGCTGTTTTCGTCATTGTTTGTTTAGGGTACCCATGAAAACTATGTTGTGTTCTGTTGCCATTTTCTTTATGTCCTATTTTGAAATACTGACTACCCTCTGTTTTGTTTTCCTCTAAATGCTTATAGTAAAGTGCATTTCCCTAAGATTCTAGCTTTAGCATAGATCTGTTATGGATTGAGAAAACAATTTCCTACTATTTATCAGGCACTTGGAACAAAGAGAATATGGTGGGCCAAATTTTAAATATAGCAAATCACTTAATACTCTTTAATAAAACACTCCTTCCTTGTTCTTCATCAGGCACTCCCAGTATCAGGAAAGAATCTAATTTATACCATGGTCTTTGGCCATTGTAGGAAAACTTGAAATTATATCTATGAAAGGGGACTTTGCTTTGATTCCTGAAAATGGTATCACTTTCTCCATCAACTGGAATAAGTAGTTCTGCAAATCAGAATTAATTTTATTAGAAAATAAACATTTAAGAGTTAAAAGGGGCTTAAAAAAAGAAAAGAAAATTTGTAGTTAGTAACTGAGCCCCTTACAAGGCTTAAGTAAAATTTAAAATCCATGCATACATTTTTATTTTAATATTTTTTAATCAAAAGTATATTTTTAAAAATGTACATCAGCCCCTTTGAGAATTGTATTTAGGTACCAATAATCATCAAGTACTCATCATTTTTCGTGCATTATTATGTCAAATCATTTAATTAACTGTAAAGAGAGCACTTGCCGTGGTCATCTTACAGATGAAGAAGCTGAGCCTCTACCTTATCCGGTGATTCACCCCAGGTCATAACTGTTTTTAAATAGAATTTTGAAATTATACAATTACTTGGTTTAATCCTGACAGAAAATATAGGGCCTATATTAATGTTCCTAATGTATTTCCTTTTCTTAAAAAAAAAAAAGATTTTCTAACAACATTTTCATACCACTGTATATTATGAAACCCTTCACCAAATATTACCTGAGTATAAGATGGTTAATCGGCCATTAAGTATCTAAAAATACGGTCACCATAGGGACGAGTTAACGACCAGGCAGGTGGTTAGGAGTAGGGAGAATGGGCTCAGAGTTATCTCAGGAGCCTTCGGAACACAAGATGGGGATCTTAAATTCTGCTTACAGGTCTTTCCTCTGGGTCCTGGAAGAGCTCAGAGTCCACCGTATTGGTAGGCATTAAAGTGGAAATGAGACTTTCAAGGGTGCTCGGGGATTGCAAGAATGGCCACAGATCTTTGCTGTTTCTTCCTTGAAGAGAAGAACTTTATTTCTCCAATCCTTCCATCAGTTCTGACCTTGTGACTTGTCTCAGTTTTTCTGCCGAATCCTCTCTCCTTCCCTGCAGTGCTGACGTCTCTCGACAGGACAGGGCTGCTTGACCTGCTGTCCTACTGTGCTTCTTTTTCCTGAGGTCATGACCTCCACTTATGGAAAGCTTCCTTCTGCATTTTCCCAACTGTCTTACACGTCCGATACATCAGTGTCTTGTTCCCACTCTCCTTCCCTGCCTTCATCCCTTATTGATGGTATGATACTCTATTTTTAAATCTGCTTAGAGCTATTTGGCTCACTCTTTATGTAAACAAAAATTTATAAGCTTAATCAGTGATTTTTTTTTAGTAGGTAAGAATTATTTGCTTCTCTGAAAGTGTCTTCCAGTTTGTACCCATTATAATTGTTTTTTATTTCTTTTCAGCACAACAGTATTCATTGTTTTTGCACCACACCAGTGCTCCATGCAATCCATGCCCTCTCTAATACCCACCACCTGGTTCCCCCAACCTTCCACCCCCCACCCCTTCAAACCCCTCAGATTGTTTTTCAGAGTCCGTAGTCTCATGGTTCACCTCCCCTTCCAATTTCCCCCAACTCCCTTCTCCTTTATAACTCCCCTTGTCCTCCATGTTATTTGTTATGCTCCACAAATAAGTGAAACCATTATACTTTTTGAATTGAATGATGTTGGACATCACTGAAGATTGGCAGGCATCGATTCTAAAGGTTTTAAGAGGTTCTGTTCTAACACACTTATATAATTTCTTAATTTTCACACTCATCACTGTGTTCTTTCTTTTCTTTTCCTTTAAAACATTACTGTATGAAACTTGCTGTTGGTAATAGTCAAAGTCCATTAAAAATCATATAATTCTAAAACTCATAGTGTTATTCATTTATAAAGGAATATTTTTAGGCATGTGTATTCACAATAAAGTTTATGAGCCTAATGCAATAATTAATCATAGCGAAGGGCTGACTAATAAAATACAAGTGAATACAAGGATTGGGTCCATTCTGTAAAAGAATCATCAGAAAGACCCATCACTGCACCCCATAGGAAACGACCTAAGTTTCGAATGCTGTTTATTTAGGGATTCGTTGGCTATCCTCATCGATGAATAACCCGAGATGATTTTTATGCATTAACTTTAGTCCATTTCATTAACTTACCAAATAATGTGTCTCAAAAATTTTAAAAAGCTTTGGTTGTAAAACCAGCCCCTTTGGGGATCATAGTCCCTAAACATACCATGGTCCACATCGCTCCTTTGTGTTGTAACTCGTCATCTCTGTTTTGCCTTGACATTTTCCGGTTCCCCAGTCTGTGAATCTGAAACATTTGCTCCTGTTTTCCAATCCTGTTTCCTGTGGTTTCGAAGTGAAATACTTCATAAGACTTGATGCAAAGAACTGAGAAAATATAAATAGGACAAACAACAACTTTCATGTTGAGTGTGAGTTTTTCTACTAATTTTAGGGCTTTGGGGGGAGGTTAGTTTTCTCAGGCTCTAAAATGTTTATAGCTGAGACTACTTGCACCCAGTGAGAGCTGACCTAGAAACTAGCATCAAATATTCTGTAGCCACGAAGATGAACACGAGTTCCCAGCCCTGAAATGGTGCAGTTACTGGGAGACTCGACTCATAATCCCACAGCCTCGGTGTCATGTGCATAATAGTCCTTGAAGAAGGACATTAGCCAGCTCTACTGTGGCTGTGAAATTAATTAACTGATTTACAAGACCCATCTTCCAGAAGAGCCATAAAAGTTTATTGTGAATTGAGCGACTAGAAGATGATAAAAACAACTGGATAAAGCAAACACACCTTAAAATCATTGATTAGATTAATATCCAATCGATATATTGTGTACCCTAATGGAAATTCTATGTCAGAAGACAGTTAGTATTGCTTATTATGTAATGTGAATTCTGACAGTGGGAGCAGAATTATCCACATTTTTCATTTTTTCTAGGTTTCTCTAAACTTTTCTTAAGGGGAGAATCAAGGGGTAAGTTTTACATTGGTTGACTCAGTTAACTTTGCTGGTGCTTTTTAGTCTTTTAATGGGATTTGGAGTTGAGGCCCTAGATTTTAGTCTTTTTCTTTTACATACGGCATAGAAAAAATATTACCCTGAAAATATAATTCAATGACTTTTAGTGGGCTTATTCTAGGGTTATGGTGCACAGAAACCTTGAGATTAGTTTTTGTTCATCTTGTTCTCTTAAGGGTTAAAAGAACGGATGCGGATTCAGGGTAAGTTAATCACTTGGTCTAAGCCACACCCTTATAGGTGGAGCCCCACATGTAACTTGGATCCCACATTTCCCAATTTGTTCTTCTGTGTCTTTCTCCTCTTCTCCCCTTTTTTCATTCACACATTTTTTTTCAGTAAATATTTGTTGAACTCTTAAGATTTTTTATTTATTTTAGAGAGTGAGAGAGAGAGTACATAATGGGTAGGGGCAAAGGGAGAAGAAGAGAGGGGATCGCAAGCAGAAGCCCCATGGAGCATGGGGGCAGGCCATCAAGGAGGCTCAATCTCATGACCCTGAGATCACAACCTGAGCCAAAACCAGAAATAGGATGCTTAATTGACTGTACCACCCAGGTGCCCCATGAGCTCTTGAACTATTCTCAGCATTGGATGTTGACCTGAATGGATGAACCAGAGAAAATTCTCTGCCCTCATAAGTTTATATTCTAGCTTCATGCTATTCTTGTCACATCACAGGCTTTTTATTTATGCATGATACTAAAAAGATAAGTAATTTAAGTTTTTGGAGAGAAGTATGGTTAGAATTTTAATTTTAGCAGTTAGGTAAAATAAAATATATAATAAACATTTCAATGCCTCCATATTTTAAAATGGTCTATATATATTGGCAAGGGGAAATTGATTTGTATGTGGTGTATTTTTATCTATCGATGATGCATTCATCAATCAATGAATATTTATCCATTATTCTGTAGATCTATATACACATTTTTATAATGTAATATACTTTTTTATAGATTTTTATTTATTTATTTTACAGACAGAGATCACAAGTAGGCAGAGAGGCAGGTAGAGAGAGAGAGGGAAGAAGGCTCCCCGCTGATTGGAGAGGCCAATGTGGGGCTCAATTCCAGGACCCTGGGACCATGACCCAAGCCAAAGGCAGAGGCTTTAACCCACTGAGCCACCCAGGCACCCCAGTGTAATGTAATAATTTTTATAACTATTTCTCAGTTTATTTATTTTTAATTGAAATATAATTAACATATAGTATAATATTAGTTTCAAATATCCAATACAATGAGTATATATTTTTATACATTACTCAGTGCTCATTCAATGAATATGCTTATCATTAAATTGGTACTTCTTATAATGCAGTTAGAATAAATGCTTACAATTAGAATTACTTTTTTTTTAACCCACAGTCTTTTTTTTTAATTTTATTTTTTCAGTGTTCCAAGATTCATTGTTTTTGTACCCAGTGCTCCATGCAATACATGACCTCCTTAATACCTACCACCAGGCTCACCCAACTTCCCACCCTCCTCCCTGCCAAAACCCTGTTTGTTTCTGAGTCCACAGTCTCTCATGCTTTGTCTGCCCCTCCAATTTACCCCAATTCACTTTTCCTTTCCTTCTCCTATGTCCTCCATATTATTCCTTATGCTCCACAAGTAAGTGAAACCATATGATAATTGACTCTCTCTGCTTCACTTATTTCACTCAGCATAATCTCCTCCAGTCCCATCCATGTTGATATAAAAGTTGGGTATTCATCCTTTCTGATGGAGGCAATATACTCCATTGTATATATGGACCATATTTTCTTTATCCATTCATCTGTTGAAGGGCATCTTGGCTCTTTCCACAGTTTGGCTATTATGGCCATTGCTGCTATGAACTTTGGGGTACATATGGCCCTTCTTTTCACTACATCTGCATCCTTGGGGTAAATACTTAGTAGTGCAATGCAGGGTCATAGGGACGCTCTATTTTTAATTTTTGTGGAGTCTTTGCACTGTTTTCCAAAGTGGCTGCACCAACTTGCATTCCCACCAATAGTGTAAGAGGATTCCCCTTTCTCCACATTGTTTCCAACACTTGTTGTTTACTCTCTTGTTAATTTTGGCCATTCTAACTGGTGGAAGGTGATATCTCAATGTGGTTTTGATTTGAATCTCCCTGATGGGTAATGATGAACATTTTTTCATATGTCTGTTAGCCATTTGTGTGTCTTCTTTGGAGAAGTGTCTGTTCATGTCTTCTGCTCATTTTTTGACATGGTTATCTGCTTTTTGAGTGTTGAGTTTGAGGAGTTCTTTATAGATCTTGGATATCAGCCTTTTGTCTGTAGTGTCATTTGAGAATATCTTCTCCCATTCTGTGGGTTGCCTTTTGTTTTATTGACTGTTTCCTTTGCTGTGTGGAAGCTTTTTATCTTGATGAAATCCCAAAAGTTTACTTTCGCTTTTGTTTCCTTTGCCTTTGGAGACATGTCTTGAAAGAAGTTTCTGTGGCCGATTTTGAAGAGGTTACTGCCTGTGTTCTCCTCTAGGATTTTAATAGATTCCTGCCTCAAATTGAGATCTTTCAGCTATGTATAGAATAATGAAACTTGACCATACTCATATACAAAGATAAACTTGAAATGGAATTACTTGTTTAAAATTTAGAGAATGTCACTTACAGATTTCTGAAGTCAATGAATGCCAGTGGAGGTCTCTAACCTTCCTTGGAGGAATGCCTGGCTATCAGACAGTTGAGTTGTTGAACAGTGTCACTAACTAGAAGAAAATTCGGAAGTGTCCAGAAACAAATAAGATTGCTCATGATGAATTATATATCCATTAGGGTTATTTTATGCTGAGCATATGATTTACATGATAGTTTTAACCACTTACTCAATAATAGGCATTTTTCTGTTTCCATACCAGAGTGATGCATAGTTCTCTAAGCATTTCCAAACTGTCTGTGTGGACAGAAGCCTGTAATGTTATTCCCTCGACCTTAATCTCTGTGCCTCTCTCTTTCTCTCATTTCTCTGGTTACTGCTATCTTCTTTCTCTGCTTGTCTAGCTGGCCTGAAGTGTTATAAGATGCCTTTCTTCTTCCTGTTTTCTTGTTAGTTCTGGCTTCAGTCTTCATGATGAGAGCAGATACTTCCTCACCTCTGTGGTTAGAGTGTTGAAAGCATAAGTCTTTGGCACAGTGCCTTCCAGAAGATCTTTCCTGCCTGGGTAGACTCCTTGTTTGTTCCACTCCCAAACTTTCCCTTTCCTGCAGAGGAACAGAGAATGCAGTTGAGGAGACTTCAGAAGCCACGGGCTCTCATGCAACTGCCTCCACAGAAAGTCCTTTTGGCACTTCATCTCTGAGTGTTCCTTATCCCCACCTTGTCTGGGCAGCTAAGTACTCTGGATTTGGGGTGGTGAACTGTGGAGTTCAGGTCACCAGTGGCTGGTGATCCAAAATGAAGAGATGATTTCTGGGTAATTTGCAGAATTTAAAAAATCATCTTACTGCAGTAGAGCACTCTTCATGGAACTGTTGATAGCATAACAAACCTGAGTCTCCATGTGTTCCCCTGCTCAGCAACTTAAGCTTTATAGTTTTGATGGGGAGCACATCCCCCCACCCCTCTGGGCTGGGCCCTGAGGCCCTGCATAGAGTTTGGCTCAGGAGAGAGGAGAAGGCATCCTCAGGTAATAAGTCATGGCGAGTATTCGTCTGCCTGGAGCAAAAGACTTAGTTGCTGAATAATGTATGTTTAATATATGTCAAATCAGTTCCAGATTTATAAAGGCTGGAACAGTAGATCCTTATATAGTGCAATCTACTGTCATCTCTACAGAAGGAGCAGAAGAAAGAATGAAACTAAAAAGTCACCTTTGCTCCTTCTAGTCAGAATGGGAAAAGTTATGATGGCAGAAGATAATGAAACTATTTGTTAAAATGAGATTTTTGGCTTCTCTGTTGGATTTTATTTATTCATACCACTCGGGATTTCCATCAAGAACTGAATTCAGGGTGATGTTACTTTACATATTATATGAAAGTGTTATGCACTGTTACACCTATTTGAATGGGGTTATCTACTCAGGTTCTAAATTATGCGAGTTGATAAATACCATATATGAAACTGCGTAAAAATAGTGATTAGGATAAGAACTAGTGTAGATAGTTGAATCCATATCTTATACTATTTTCCAGGGAAAGGTGATGTATTTGGAGACATCTTCTGGAAGGAAACCACCCTTGCTCACGCGTGTGCCAATGTCCGAGCACTGACATACTGTGATCTCCACATCATCAAGCGAGAAGCCTTGCTCAAAGTCCTGGACTTCTATACAGCTTTTGCAAACTCCTTCTCAAGGAATCTCACTCTTACTTGCAATCTGCGGAAACGGGTATGTTGTGTGAATCTTCTTGCCCTTATTAGTATCTGTAGGGTTGATATGTCATGCTCTATTAGCTGAGAAGTGCAAGATGTGTTTCATTTTGCACTCATAAGTTCTCATTCAAGTAAAGTGATGTAATTTTCTCTCCCTTTTTTTTATATTTTGTTTACTTTTTAAGGAGCGGATTCTAGAGTACGTGGTTCAAGACTTGGGTCTTTATAATTTAAGTGTAAAAGGAAAAACAGGGTCGAAGAGAAACAAACTGTGCTCTAATGTAATTAGTTCTTGGGGTTTATAATAACTGCCATAAAAATAACACGAGTGTCTCTTACTTTATTATGTGGATTTTCTTTTTTTTTTTTTTAGGTTGGTAAGGTTAATCCAGATGGTTGCTTATTTTATATTCCTGACTATTTAAAAACCCTTTCTCATTTAATGATCAGTTCATAAGGCTTATTTCCTTGTGAATTCTTTCCAAGTATACTATCTTAAAAAAAAATAATTAGCCACACTGACATATCCTACAAATAGGTAGAGCAACTCCTAACTTTGCACTGCTGCAGCAACTATAATATTCATGGCCATTTTCTTTTTTATTGATGAGTGTGACACAAATTTAATTTGCATAAAGAAATCTCCTAGCTATGATTTATAGGTCATTGGACATAGGCTAGGACTCTTTTATTGCCAAAAATGAAATACGCATTTGGGCAACTGCACTTAAGGAATTTCATCAAAGATGATTGCCTGTCTATGGTGAAGTATTTTGAAATAACAAGCTTTCCCTCCCACTGGCCCCCTAAATAGAACCTTCCCTTTGTTAACACAGAGGAAAAAAGCCAAACCAAGGTACAGATCAGCATCTCTACTGTAGATACGAACATAAGCGAATCATTATAATTCCCTACTAGCAGGGGGTGAGGGTGGGGGCAGGTCTAGGAGAGGATATGACTGCTGGAGGCATGCTCATACTAGCTGTGTCGTGACATGGGATCTATATTAGAATAGCATTTTCATTTTCTGTTTTTGTTCTAGTAAATGGGTATTGAGCATCCACAACCTGCTAGACAATGTGTAAAGAGTTTTTGCAAGCACAAAGACTAACTTGAATCCCTATGCTGAAGGTGTGAGTCCCTTTGCTTAAGCCAGGTGTGAACATTCTATTCTACACAATAAGTGAAACATATACTTGTACAAGTAACTGAAAGTGGAGGTTAGTGATGGATGTGGAAGTTAGTGATGGATATGGAAGAGGGCTGCCGATAGGAACTGACTGTGGAACTTTCTTGTTTATTCGTTAGGGAGTGTGGAGTCTCGTCTAATTAGAAGTAAGTCTCCTTTGCTCTGTACTCTACCTTCCCCAATGACGAATTCCTCTTCTACAAGGCAGCCCGTTGGATACTTGAAACTCTTATATCTTGTTAAGTCTTCTCCAATATAAATTTTTCCAGCTCTGGAGTCTTCCCACATACCACAAGATTACCGAAACCCCTATCCATCATCGTTATGGTCCTCAGGACAGATCTTATTTGTCACTGTCCTCCTCGAAGCATGTTGTTTACACAGTATCTCATCTGATGTTTATAATATTCCTGTGGAATAAAGGACAGTTATTTTCCCTTCAAAACACATGAGGAAACTCAGGGCCAGAGGGATTAATTTCAAATCACAACTGATATATTCGCAGTGCAAGGTCTCTAGGAGGGATAATTAAGATAACTCACCAGCAGAAAATAAATTTTGGTTCTTCAGAATGAGTTTATCACAAAGCTCTCTCGCCTCTTTTTATGTTCTCTTTCACACATCTGAGCATGTGCACCACACACACACACACACACACACACAGAGTTACGAAGGCGGAGTGCACATATTTCTGATAAGAGAAGCTAGAGACAGAAAACTCTGTGTGTATGTTTTAAAGAGTTTATTTATTTGTTTAGAGAGAGAGAGTGGGTGGGGGAAGGGAAAGGGAGAGACCATTTTCAGCAAACTCTCTGTTGAGCACGGAGCCTTATATGGGGCTTGATCCTACAACTCTGAGATAATGACCCGAGCCGAAACCCAGAGTCGGATGTTCAACCAACTGTGTCCGCCCAGGGCCCCTGTGTGTGTGCTTTTTTTAACAGGACCCAGAGATGGGGCCCCCTCCGTCTGCAGGGGCTGGTGCACAAGTGACATCAAATGGCTTCTTCCCTTTATAACCTGTTCCCTGTTACAACCTGTGTCACATTTTTATTTTTTAATAATTCACCCATCCTCAAATGATGGATGGTCTCAATAACTTGGCAAAATGTGGGGATAGCTGTACTGTCAGTCAGTGTCACTTCATTCTCAGGAAAAGAAAAAGTATTCTCATAAAAAAAAAAAAATACCCGCTGAGAAGATATCCTCCAATGACTCGTGAGAATAACTACCCTTTTGAGAGTCTCTTTTATACCCATGCACTTGAACACATTTTGTATATAACGACTGACCTTATGAAATTTCAGTCACCCGCAGATGAAGCATCTCATTCCCATTCCATCGACGAAGAGGCTGACATTGTGAGAATGGGAGCGCTAGGTGCCAAAGAAAGTATGCCTCAGGGTCTGAATTTGAATCCATCTCTGTCTGATTCTAAAATGCAGATCTTAGATGCTATCATTTTGCTTTGACTTGCCAAAGTACTTTTTTTTTTCCCCACAACAATATTCCACAGAGACACTCTCAACAATTTATCGTTTCTCATGCACAGTTGCTTTCGCTTTGTTCCCCGTGGAGCTATGAATAAAAGGGTATTTTGTTCTTATGGCAGTTACAGCAAGCATTCTTGCATTGAGTATTTTTTGGGAATTGGATATTTGTTGTGAGTTCTATGATCAAGACTGTGTCCTTAGTATGCTCTTGTTATCTCATAGCTATCAGAACCCCTAATTAAGGGTGTGTTTCTTGTAAGCCGGGGGAGGGCGTTTGGAACCCAGGTGCTCAGCGGTCACAGATTACAGCTCTGGCCACAGGAGCGCGTGCAGTGTGGCTGGGTGGAGGGCTTAGCACAGTGTGGGATTCTTGGTGGTCTCCATTGTGGGAGATGTGGCAACACTTTAGCTGCCTGCCCTCCCGTCTCCTTTACGGAAGAGTAAGAGATTTGTTATGCCAGCATAGTTCCCACTAACCATCCTTAAATTCCTCTCTATAAAAATTCTAGAACTAGAACCATAATTTCATGCAGTAGCTACAGCAGGGGTTGGCAAACTTGCTGTGTCAAGGGCCATCATTCAGTAGATATTTTAGGATTTGAGGGCCACAGAAGAAGCTCTGTCTCAACTACGCAAGCTTGCCATCGTGTGAAAGCATCTGTCTTAGCTCAGGGTACCCTCATAAAATACTGTAGGCTTAAACAACAGGAATTTATTCCCCGCAGTTCTGAGAAGTCCAAGATCAAGGTGCTGGACCCAATTGGGTACCCCAGGGAGGACTCTTTTCTTCCTGGCTTGCAGACCTTTGCCTTCTCACTGTGTCCTCACATGGGCTGTGAGTGAGAGAGAGTGAAAGGGAAGGAGAGAGGCAGGAAGGGAGTGAGAGAGAGAGAGAGAGAGGTGGGGGGAAGAGACAGAGAAGGAAAGCGATCTTTCTAGTACCGCTTCTGATTAGGGCAGTAACCTCATCATGAGGACTCTACCCTCAGGGCCTCATCAAAACCTAATTAACTCCCAGAACCTTTTCTTCAGATATCATCACAGTGGGAGATTAGGCCTTTAAGATATGAATCTGGGGGGAATACAATTCAGTTCAGGGCAGGAGCCAAAGAGAGTATGTAAGCAACTGAGCAGAGCTGTGCTTTAGTAATACTTGACATAAACAAGTGGCTCGCACAGGCCCTGTGTCCATGGCTGGAAGGAGAAGACGGGAAGTTAGCTAGGGAGCTCACGAGTCTGCACACAGAGTTCTATACGCTTGTATTAGAAGCAGATCTACCACTTGTCACTCAGAGGTGATCATGAAGTGGAAAAGGCCATCCAGCAGAGGTGGCTGCAGGAGGCAGATCAGTAACAGCCACGGGGTGGGCCAGGCGCATGTGGCCGTGGAAGACTGGAGTTCACACCACCTGTAAGGGGACGGCTGCCGCTCAGTCCGCTTGCACGCTGCCTTGGTGGAATGCCAGCCCAGTGTGGCGTGGTCTGCGTATTTTTTTTAACCCAGAGAAGCCAGAAGTACACATTTTTATGCATAAATCACATTAGTTTGGTAACTAATTTGCTTTATTTATTTATTTATTTATTTATTTAAAGGTTATGGTCAAATAGGGGCGCCTGGGTGGCTCAGTTGGTTAAGTGGCTGTCTTTCGGTTCAGGTCATGATTCCAGGGTTCTGGGACTGGACCCACATCAGGCTCCCAGCTCAGCAGAGAGCTTGCTTCTTTCTCTTCCTCTGCCTGCCTGTGAATTTGCATAGGAAAAATTACTACTTCTATTACATCTTTATTTTCTTTAATTTCTAAGTGAAATGAAGCTTTTCCTTCCATTATGAAGGTTGGGAACAAACTACAGTATTAGTAGAAGTACCAATAGAAATCATAGATATTTTCATATTATATTGTGTTTGTTGAAGTATTCAATAATTATTGTAGTTTTATAGATGTGCTCCTAAGATGACATTATTTATTGTGTTAATGAAAAAAAAAGTACATAGATTACTATTTTGTGAATTTTTTTTTTGAACAAATTTTAAAAATTTATATGAAAGAGAGTGAGCCTGTGAGAGCATGAATGCAGGGAGAGGCAAAGGGGGAGGGAGAAGCAGACTCCCCTCCCTGAGCAGGAAACCTGATTCAGGGCTCAATCCCAGGACCCTGGGCCTGAGCTGAAGGCAGACGCTTAACCAACTCAGCCACCCAGGCACCCTACTATTTCATGAATTATTTTTTAATATTTTGGTAACTGGATTTCATTATAATGTTTTTCATTTGCAGTACTATGTATTCTATTTTGTGCATTGAAAGCAACTTTTCTGAATTGAGGGCTGTTCTACAGGCTTTACTAGACTGCTAGAGATTACTATTCCCTGTATGACAATCAGAAACTAAACTCAGTTGATCAAAAGGACCGGTTCGTGTGGTTTTTCAGTAATCAGAACACAATTCCATAGTTTTCAGTAAGTTTAAACATATTCAGAAAAGGAGAGCAACACAGGAAGGTTGACTCACTTGTTCACTTTATGTATTTATTTACTTAATTAATAGAAAATATACTGGGGCACCTGGGTGGCTCAGTGGGTTAAAGCCTCAGCCTTCAGCTCAGGTCATGATCCCAGGGTCCTGGGATCAGGTGGCACATGCAGCCCAGGTGATATCTATATTTTAAAGGATTTTAATCCGATTTTTAAAGCCATTAGTGCACTTCTGCTCATGTTGCAGAACTGCGATGCGATGGGGTTTATCATCTGTGTAAAAAGAGTTAACATAGCAGGTTTGGCCGCTGTGCTTTGGAAGACCTGCTTATGAAGCGGGGCCCTTGGCTTGGCTGGCTTCCGGGAACCTGGGTTTCGGGAGGGTTCCTGCCGGGCTGGTGGGTGGTAGTGCCTCACTGTGCCCACACTGTTTATTCAAACAGTGTGGTCTGTGCTAAACATTTACTTATAGCTACATTAAGTGTGGTTGGGGTTTTGAGTTATTTCTAAATATTACCTCCTCTTTCAAGCTAGCGTGAACATATTTTCCTCCAGATGGACTATTTAGATAAGAGGAGTATGGAGTTTTATTTCTATTTTTGGTACCTCTTCTGACAAGACCCTTTGACAAAGTGTGGCTCAGAAGGTATTGGTGGGCTCAGTGGCTATCAGTATATATCGTTCATGGGCTTACTATAAACCTAGGGGGCATGGAGATAAAAGACCCAGTGCCTGGTCTCTGGGGGCTTGCAGTCTAACAAGAGAGTCAAATAAATCCTAACAGAGTCTGGTAAGTGCTGTGTCAGAGTTACATTCAGGGTACATGGTGGAGAGGTGGGGAGAGAGGAAAGGAGTCCACCTAGCTCAGGGAGGACGCAAGGAGACATTTTAGGAGGTGATGATGATACTGGCATGATTTAACTATAATGTTCTAGAGGAAGGAAGGATCTTGTAGGTGACCTGGTCCAACTTCCTTTGCAGTTGAGAAAACGGAGACCCAGAGAATTAAATGACTTGCTCAAGATCGCTTAGCAAATTAGCATCAGAGCTGGGATGGGAATCCCAAGTCCTTTGAATTCCATGCTGCTGGGATTTTTTATCAGTTAGCCTCATTGGCAAGCCCGGTGTAGAAGATTGTGAGTAAAATGCAACACTTGATTGTGTTCATTTTTCACAGGGAAAAAGAAAGGTAGATGACATGAGCTTGCATGTGATTCAAAGATTGATTTTAATGTCTTTCACGCCATGATTCGGGATAAAACTAACAGCAGAGTCCCCAAACCAAGCTGTACGCAGTGTTCAGAGTTGTGAACAGGACTCCCCATGTCAGCACGGGCCAGTGTGCATGGTGTGGCCGCAGCAGGTATGTCACTGGCATTGTGGAGGGTCTCATTTTTAGCAAAAGCATGTAAGTTACATATCAGTCCTGTTTGAGAGGTATTAATAGGATGAAACACTGCCTTACTGATAATGCTGTGGTTGTGAACCATTCTCTGCTTTCTTGTCAGTACTTTTAAGAACTGTACTGGCTGCTGCACCAGTTAGGATAAACATAGATAAAAAGAAAACTTCCCACATTAAACAAAACTTCCCATTTTTTTTTTCCATCTTTGTGTTTTGAGTTATTTTCTTAAGGGTCTAGTATTTTCACATTAGAAGTTACAAAAAATATATTGACAAGTTTACTGCTCAATTACTTATTAGTGCAAAAACTGTTCATTAATGATAAAAGGGGAAGAGGGAGAGGAAGGTAGAATGACTGGAAGAAAGAAATAAAAGAATAACAAGTATTTCCACATAGAATTGGGAAAATATGAGACCTGACAGCAGGAGACAGGGAGGGAATGAGTTGGTACCGAGAATGACTCATTAGGAATGAGAAACAAGATTACCATGTGGTCAATTCCAAAGATGCAAATGAAGGTATTGCTAACTGAAATTTGAAAAGAAAAAAAAAAAGTAGTTAAGATTGCCCGATGTCGGGTGCCTGGGTGGCTCAGTGGGTTAAGCCGCTGCCTTCGGCTCAGGTCATGATCTCAGGGTCCTGGGATCGAGTCCCGCATCGGGCTCTCTGCTCTGCAGGGAGCCTACTTCCTCCTCTCTCTCGCTCTGCCTGCCTCTCTGCCTACTTGTAATCTCTCTCTGTCAAATAAATAAATAAAATCTTTAAAAAAAAAAAAAAAGATTTCCCGATGTCAATACAGACCGAAAATTGGGTAATATACTGAGCTTCCCTCTTAAAAGCCATATCTATTATATTAATGAGTGTGAACCCCTCTTGTGGTTCACGTTGAGTGGTCATGGCCAGGGGACTCTGTGTCTTTTCATTCCGTGGCTCTGCTGAATTTGTTGCTGGTGTTGTGAAAATTTCTAAGCCAAATGGCTCCGGAGACAATGTTTCTCATACATCTACTACTGCAATGGAGCAGATCCCCTTGGACATTGATCAAAAGTGATGCCACACTGACACTTGCCCTCAGTGGTGGTCTCAAAGAAACATTGCCATGGAGACCCATCTTGCTCCTGGTTTACACTCCTTTTTACCAAACATCTCGATGCCCTTTAGTTCAGATGCAAGCCAATTCAGGATCTGTTAACGATATTAATGTATCCCTTGGATTAATCTGCTCAGTGTGCCATAACAAAATAACACAGACTGGGTGGTTAAACAGAAAGGTAGTGTCTGACAGTCTGGGGGCCAGAAGTCCAAGACCACAGCGCCAGCAGGGTTGGTGTCTGGTATCCTTGCGTTGCAGGTGGCGCCTTCTTATGTGTGCTCATCTGGCCTTTCCTTTGTGCGTGCATGTGAGGAAAGAATGAATGAGCTCTCTCGGGTGCCCTCTTATAAGAACCTTAATCCCGATAGAGCAGAGACCCAACCTTATGACTTCATTTAACCATACTGTTTAATTAGAAGCCATATCTCCAGGTATATCCACACTGGGAGTGGGAGCTTAAACACATGAATTTTTTTTGTTGTTTTAAATTAAATGTGTAGGAGCAACTTTGAGAAGTATTCTAAAACCAAAACTTAGAGCTGAACTAGGTCTGTGTTACTGGAGACATGTAGCAGCATCAACATTCAGTACCGATTTTTGTTAATATTTAGACCAGGCATCATTATCAATACTAGCAAAACATTCTTGGTCTCCTACAGTGATTTAAGAAAGGGTTTCCATTTAAACAGAAAATTTCCCCCAAGAATGATGAATACACACTGTAAATTGGAAAAACAGAATATAGAGGTACTTCTCCCTCTACCCTGTCAGGCCGGCATCCTTTTCCACAAATGGCCCTGTTCTTAGTAGAGGGTCACAGAAGCTAGCTGGCCATGTTATGGGTAATGGGAGCACCTGTCCTGTATTGTAAGGTTACAAGAGAAAAGAAATATTGGGTTAGGTTCACTCTTGCAATAGCACAGGCTCGGGTCTCAGTAAATGCTTTTCTTTCCAGAAAGCATTCTTATCCTGGTGAATCCATTGGCACACAGTGTCTTTCTTTCTGTAGGCGGTGAAGCATCTTTGTAACAAGTTACCTTTTATGGATGGAAAACAGACTAGAATCGGAGAGCGAATGGGCTTTGAGTCCTTGCACGGTGGACGCGTGCTGCCGACTACGTGTCTCTCAGGGGTCCATCCTGGCATCTTTGAAGAAGGGCTCTAGGATTGTCATAAGGGTGTGTCAACTTCACTCCCTTCTTTTCTTCCCCTTTTCTCCCATAGCAGCTGAAACAAAATATGGGAGTGCCTTCCTGCCTCAAACCTTCAACTTTTGTCATCCCATTAAAAAGACATCACTCAAACACTGTTCACACTTGGAACAAAAGCTCATACGCTCTCCACAAAAGTCCGAAGTGTTCATTAGACTCCGTGCTTCTCTCTCAGCATGGATTGTGGTCCTTTGGTTTCCTACAGACATTTTTGTTTTTTCAGCTCAACAGTGAGCTCCTCAAAGTAGGTATTTTCTGTGATCTCTTTATTGCCAATGAGCAGAATAGTGCCTGCTGTGTCATTGAATGGGGGAGTCGGTGAATGAAGGAGAAGGAAGCAGACATACCGGCCAGCACAGTTTTGATCCTCGCTGACTAGAATAATCACTGTCGTCCAGAAAAACAAATGATACCCTTGACCATTTTGGCAAAGAGCCTTATGAGATAGGATTATGCAAAGGGCCATTACTAATTAGTGTTAAAACACAATTAGAGTTAACGTCCAGCTGCAGCTTTGAGCCACACATGCTGGCAGATTCCTCACAAGGCAGCCGACTCTGCAGCCTGTTCAGAGCACAGCAATCTTGACCTCATCCTGTGAATTCAGACCACCTGATGGCAGGGGACTTGGAAGAACAAACTTGTTTTCTCGGTTTCCTTTGAAGAATCTGCATACACCCTTGGATCTGAGCAGGGGGCTGTTAGAATTTTCATTGCCTTCACTGATCATCAGGCTTGCAAATTCACTGTGAACTCCTGGGCAGCATCTCTGCGCTGTCCTCAGCGGTGACTTGTAGCAGTTGCCCCTCCAAACTGATGGAGCTCGCTGCCTTGCAATTTTCACACTGCACAGGCTGTCTCATTTGAGCTTCAAGTCCACGCTTTAGGGAAGGGAGCTAGGAGCGGTGAGGGGCTTGCTCGTGGCCACACGGCTCATCTGATCGCTGCTCTGTTGTTCCAGCCTCCGTGTCTCAGCTCCAAGCTGGCTCACGTTCCACTGATGATGGTTATAAGAGGCCGACTTTCAGCAATTCCAGAAGTTTATCATGGGCATTTAGAGGAAGCAGAGACTTCATTATGCAGTCTTTTGATTCCTTAAGCTGCTTCTATTCAGGGCTCTCTTGATCCGCTTCCAGATCTGCTTCCAGAATAAAATCTTTTCCACATTTAGTTACCAGGACGTAGGTTCACAGATCCCTCCATCTTCGGTGATGCCTCCAAAGCACTACATAAGGACAGAGTTTCTCAAGTTTCACCCCGGGGTGGGGGTGTGTGTGTGGTGGGGAGCAGGATTCAATCATTTAGCAACATGTTGGACAGTAGATTATACAGTCTGTTTGACAGCTCCTATTTGCCAAACTGGAGTTTATTTTTATTGTAAGAAAATATGTATTCTAATAGTAAATGAGGGGCATGAATAAACCTTTAGTATCATCAGAAGAGTATTTAACTAACATAAGAAGGTAGGTATTTTATAGATCAGTTTTTCTTGGGAATCTTCAAAGTAGCCAACCATCCACTTGAAAAATTTTTTATTATTTTAGGGCTGAATCCTGCCTGACAATAGTGCCTTTTTAGCGTCATGATAGCTGGATACCAGACTGTTCATTCCATGTATCTACCACTTCTTAATTTTCAACCACTCATGTTTGATAAGGGGCCTCCAGAAGCACAGGGCTTTCATACCATCTTCATTGAAAGGAAAACTCTGCTTTGAATAAACAAAGCAAGGATTTCTATTAATAGTAAGACTGAAATGTATATAATAGTTGCTTCCCCAGTTCCTTTTGGTATTGATTTGAATTTTGAATACATGCAATTTTCCCTGTACTACTTTCTTATGTATCTTTTTCCTTCTCTGTTGTGGAGAAAGAAGTCAATGGATCACCACTGTGGTTGTTTATATAGTATACATATATGTGTATATATAGATAGATGTATATATATATTAAAAAATACAAAATATATGATATATAATAGCTGTGTATTTTACATATATGTTACATATATTTATTTTACATATGTGTGTGTGTATCAATACACACACAAACACACAGTTTGGATCTGTTCACAGATCTGTATTTCAGTATATTTTCAGGCAGAGCTCTTTTGTCAGGGGTGGGGTCCTCCCTCCCCAGTCCCCAAGATAACATCTAAATTTGATTACATAGTTTGTCCCTGTAGGGATTTCTTCCCTTCACTTATTGAGCTTAATTCACTGACCTGGCTTTTTCTGTCCTCTCAGAAGCCTGAGAAAATATTGAACTCAATAGACATGTATTCAAAAGGTTTCCATGCTGATTCTGAGAAGTAGCTTTTGTAACACTTTACAACAGATTTTGAAAGGTTGTTCAGAGGAGGGGTTTCAAGATGTTTACAGTGAATTCAGTGAATTCAGACTATTGTTAAAAAAAGTAAAATAGGGCGCCTGGGTGGCTCAGTTGGTTGAGCAACTGCCTTTGGCTCAGGCTGTGATCCCGGAGGCCTGGGATCAAGTCCTTATTGGGCTCCCAGCTCCACGGGGAGTCTGCTTCTCCCTCTGACCTTCTCCCCTCTCATGCTCTCTCTCACGGTCTCTCTCTCTCAAACAAATAAAATATTTTTAAAAAAGTAAAATAAATGTTGCATTAAAATATATCAACATATATAGACTAGAAAGCATTTTAGAGCATTATATATGTTTTGCAAATGAAAAAAAAGTGGAGATCTGCTCTGTAGTTAGACTGAATTCTTAATGTTAACTATTAGGACCAAAGTAGTATATGTCTTCCTGGAATGTCTGTCTCTTTTCCCATCTGAGAGTTGCATTTCATAGATTTTGACATTCCAATCAAGTTATCTTCCCCAAAGGAATCAAATCAAGTCTTCCTACCAAATAATCAGAGACACTCAGATGACCCAGAGACTACAGTAATTTCTCCCAGAGAAAATCATTCATTTTCTGCCTCTTCTTTCTGAATCAGGTTATACTTGATTTACCCAACACTTTCAGAAGTTGGCATTTGATTTCACTGGAGTTTGCCCTATGTCCCCAGTTTGATCCTTCAGAGAGTGATGTCATCTGTAGGAGTTCAGCAGAGCTGCCGTCCCCAAGGAAACTCACCGTGTGGGAGGCAGACTGCAGAGTAAAGATGGTAACTGCTCATTTTGCAGGTCAGAAGCTGCTAGTTTCCCCTGACAGCAGCTCACGGAAGTAATGCCGGGCATTGCACAGTCTGGGAATTGTCCAGCTGTGACGACTTTATGTGGTTGTCAATGGCATCATAATCCCAGCATGTTAAATGGGTAATAGGTAACACAGGTCCTTTGGGAGTTAGTTTCTGGTGACAGGAAGACACATACCCCTTCTTGAGTGAGAAAAGAGTGTTTCCTAATGTTCGGAAATTGAGAAACCAGGATGTGGAATGACCCACTTAGCCACTGGAGAGTGCACTGTTAACGTGGGGAAGGGTCTGCTGTGCCAGGAAAAGCCAGCACAAGAGATCAGATCCGGCCTTCTGGATTTATAATTCCATCAAATGAGGCTGACTGCTGGCTTGTTGATAGCAACATTTCCACACCTGACAGTCACGGAATGGCTTGTTACTGTAATCATCAGGAAGACTTTCTCCATAGGCTGTTGGAAGTGGGAATGGGGGTGTAGAGTCAATGCAGCTTTATTCTAATGCAGCTGATTTCTGAAGTCTTTGCAAAGAAGGTCGCAATATGGCTTTTCGCCCTGGTGAAGAAACTATGAAGAGAGTTGGATTCGGTTGCTTTGCCAGGCTGAAAAATCTCTGTTTTGGGGCTCCTAGGTCATTCTGCTTGGCATATTCCTTTTAGAAGGGTGTTTTTAATTGTGAGCCAGCAATTCTATGGAGGTTGACAATGTTAATGAAGCTCAAACAATGCTGAGAGAGAAAGAGAGAACTTTAAAAATTCAAAGAACCATCAAGACAAGTCTGTCAGCAGGAAAGACTTGCAACAAATGTAATTATATGAAAATGTATCTGATGCTTGAGGGTAAACTGGCTTTACTATAACAAACAGCATAAAAGACAGGTGAATTTCAAGTTTTTGAGTAAATTTAATAAAACAAACCTATCAGTCTCTTTCTGGGAAGCACAGGCATCTCAGTATTTTCCATGGTCGAATATCCATACCCCACAAATCAATTTACCATTGATGTCATAGAACTTCCAGTTATCCAAGTATTTTTTTCATTTTGTCCAAATCCCTTTCAGAAAAATATGACCAATTTAGAAAACTACTACTTGTAGTGGTAGGAGTCTATAGTCAGCTGTGTTCTAGTCTGTCAAAGATGCAGCTGATTATTTTGATTAAAGAGAATCAGAGATGCATTTAATACCACACCAAAATAAAACCAAACTAATGTGAGTGATCAGGGCTATGATAAAGACAAACTATAACCGTTCATACAGCAACAAAAGTGGTTGTTTTAAATGGTAAGCAAGGCCAAAGTTGTTCTTTTATCGAGATACAAAAATACTCTGTTCTCTAAACTAAAAATTTGAGATCACATCTTTAAAATATGGGACAGTGAAATCATTAAAATTAAGACAAATGGAAGACAACTCGGGAAAAAATTACATTATGAAACTTGAATTGCTATTTTATAAAAGATAATAATCACCTTATCCTGTGACTTTGACTCCTTCCTCAAGGATCAGCTCTGTCCCCACTTTCTCCATTCTCCTCCTGCCCTCCAGCTTCTTGTGATCTCTCCTTTCTCAGTACTCCTGCACCATGCACCACTGTAGCATGTTCTTCAGTGTTACTCTGTGTTGCTTTGCAGGGTTATATGTATTCAATAGATGCCCTGTCTCCATGCATTGGCTATTAAGCTGTTCTTTGCACTCTAGCACTTCAGTGACATTTGTTTCGATTGAATAAATAATACTATTGCAGAGTTCATTGATTTAAAGCAATGTGTGCTGTTTCCCTTTCTAGTAGTAAAGCCTGATGCCCATGGAGGAATAGGCAGTGAGGGGAAAGTAGCAGGAAAAGAGGCATCTGATTTATGTTTTAAAAAATTCTGGTAATTATTAGGATAGTTGTGAAAGTGGACTTAAGAATTTGCAAAAAGTACACTTCTGAGAAATTAGAAAATTCTTTGCAAAATTAAACATTAAAAATTCAGACTTGCCGGGCGCCTGGGTGGCTCAGTGGGTTAAGCCGCTGCCTTCGGCTCAGGTCATGATCTCAGGGTCCTGGGATTGAGTCCCGTATCGGGCTCTCTGCTCAGCAGGGAGCCTGCTTCCCTCTCTCTCTCTCTGCCTGCCTCTCTGTCTACTTGTGATTTCTCTCTGTCAAATAAATAAATAAAATCTTAAAAAAAATTAAAAAAAAAATTCAGACTTGCCATTGGATTACTGTGAGCAAATACATCTTAACTGGTTAAACTTTGTCCAAAAATAGTAAAGGGAAATGACAATATTTGGGATTCTCCAGGAGGCACTTGAATTATTTCTTTGCTAGAATTAGACATGCAATTTAATGTAAGTCTTAAGTTGTTTTGGTGAAGGAAAAGAGGGAAAGCATGTCCCAAACCCCTGGCTCCTTCACTCTTAAACAACTGTTGGCAGAAGTGGGCCATAGCTTCCACCCAATTCAAAAATAAAAGTGATCCTTTACACTCATAGGCAAGGAGCATCTATGCTTGTTCCCAAGGGATGTTCTAACACCTCTCTTTGGAAGGACTAGAAAGCCAGCTTTGAGTTCAAGTGTGTGACCTTGAATGTGCACATGAGTTAGTTTATCATGATACCTCTGTCTGTACTTCTATAAAATGAAATTAACAGTAGCCAATAAATATCCATGGGGTGCTTCTTACATGCCAAGCACTTTTCTAAATGCAGAATATCTAGGAGTGAATAAACCAGATAGTTCCCTGTCCTCATGGAGCTTAGGATCTAGTACCTCCTTCACAGACTTGTTATAGTAAGTGCATACAGACTGTCCCACATGAGGTTTTAGTGAATGTTAGCGGTGATGGTGCCAAAGATGATGGAGATGAAAAGAGTGATAAGGACCCACTTCAGAAATGGCAGTACCAGACAGGTGCCCATGATTCTCTCCCAAAATTATAATGGGAAGAGAAGGTCAGGCAGTATTGTCTTGTCAGTCACCAGTGAGAAGAAAGTAAGAGAAGTGTTAGCAAAGCACCTCAGTCTAATCTCTGCAGACTATAAAATCCCCCTCTTGTAAACAAAATGTAACAGGTAATGGCGAGGAATTCCTTACACCGCAGTAAAATATGCTGAAAATTGCAGAAATGAACATTGCTATGCTTGCCCTAAATAATGTTGAGTTTTCCCAAAGGAAATGCATACTTTCTTCTGTTAACACAAAACAATAGCTATCTCTACCTCTTTCTAAACTCCACACATTTAGCATAACTTCTGTTGGGGGGTGAAATCCCAGCTGTGGTCTCTGACATTGGATGAAATGATATGGCTGAAGATACATATTAAAAGAATAGGCAGGAGTTGGGACCTCAAGTCTAGTTCTTGGCACTTGTAATTCACACATTGCATTTCCGTAACCTAGTTTAATGGGCAACGTGCATGCTCTGTTTTGTTGTATGTGCTAAGGTTAGCATTAGGCAATGTACTTTGATCTAAAAACTTGCACTTTAACTATAGGTTCTAAACTTACGCTGAATTATATCTATTGAGTTTGAGCATTCTGCTGTCCATTGAACTACTCTTCCCAACCATTCCCCTGTGGCTATAGAAACAATTACTACCTAAATGTGTTTGCCTTTGTGGACGACACTCAGAGAAAGCATTAGGAAAAATGGAAAAAAGCTTTCCTATCTGTGTCTAGTATTAGCCCAGTAGTTTTGTAGAGCAGGAGCTAAGTTCATTCTTTTATTTAGAACCCAAAGCTAAAGTTGCATTGCACTTTTAGAAGTGAAAAGCAACATTTTCTTTCACATTTTTTTTTTTTAAATTTCACCTGCCTTTAACATTAGGATATCTCTGAAGATATCCCGTTTTATTTTTAAAAAACAATACTATTTGCATCTATTCATCCGCTTGTGAGAGAACATAATAAAGAAAGGCCATTGGCCTGTGGAGAAAGAGAAATATTGCTTGAACAGGCTCATTCCACTAGTCAGATCTGTTAAAGAAAAGGTGAGGTAATAACTTTCTTTTTTATAATAATTCCTGCAAGAAAAAGTTGCTCATTTTGTTCATGTTTGACATTTCATAAAAAAAAAAAGTAAAATTCGTTTTTAATGAAAAATATTCCACAGGGTTACTAATTAAAAGAAATGCAGGAAGAAAGATGCATCACTTAAAAAAAGAGCAACTCATGAATAAGAGAGTCTCCAGTCAAACATACAGCTCAGGGAAATGCTCTCAGGATTGCTGGCTGGCAGGGCACCCGTGTAACCCAACCCCACATCCTGGACGGCACTCCTGGGTCACCTGGGTCACCTGGGAATGAGATGCTTTTGCAACAAAGCTTTGGTGAACTTCAAATAGTAGCTCCTTGAGCTTATTGCTTGAATCTTTGATTATACTTCTTATTTTTGGCCCTTGTTCTCATCAAATTGTAAACTACTTGAGGCCCAAGATTGTGAATAATGTAATCATAGCACCTAGAGTAGTATTTTGTACTCTAATGTTCAAAAAATGTTGGCGGGTGAGTAGAATCAATATGTGAGTGCCTCCTATTTACAAGAGGACTGAATATAGTTATTATTACATGGATTTATGCTCCCCTAACATAATAATACCTCTAGGGAAAGGTTAAAAAGGCTAGAATTGTTTATTTAGAATTGAAGAGAAGTTAATGCTATTTAAAAAAATCTTCAATAGAGCACGGTCATGAGAAAATTGTAACATATATTTTCTCTTTGGTGAATTCGTAGTTTCCTCTCACCTCCTGCAACCTCTAATCTTCCTCCATCCCCACTTCTTACAAACGTTATTCTCCACACAGCTTTTTGGAGTTTAGAAATAGCCACTCTTCTGCCAAGTCTGACATCTATCTTTTGGGGTATTGTGGAGGTATGAGGGACCCAAGATAGAGTATTCCTAGATCAGCCCATATTTGGAACCAATGAGAGATCAAAATATCATTATTACTAGAAAGCCTTGGGAGGATATGGCTTTAGGACTTGATCAAGTGGACTTTCTACATGTTAGCCCTGAGTCAGGCATATTTACCATCCAGGCACTGGTCTGGCTGGGAAACTAAAGCTTTTCTGTAATGTGGCAGAACCTGCTTAGATACACACATGCCTCACTAGATGGCCAGATGCTCTGTCTCTGCAGGAAGGACTCCTTAGAAGGGGAGAGGAAATGGATAGACTCAGCTTCTTTGTCCAACCTCACTAACCAGAGAGATGGCTCCTCTTCTGGGGAAAGGAAGTGAGAGATGGAGGAAAATGTTAGGAATGTTAGCCCAGAAGTCACATCATTTGGATACTTATTCTCTCCTCATGAGTGCAAGTGGAATCATAGTACTTATGAATTGTTTATAACATACAGGCATAATACCCATATGCATAAAATAAATAACATTTATAACATGCATAAAATTCATAACAAATACATATAAATATATAAAATTTATATGTATATATTTATATATATGTATATACGTATATAACACATACATATATATGTATATAACGCATACATATTTTGCAATATAATGTGCACAGTACATATTACATATGTCTGTTTACACTTTAAAAGACTGTGTGATCTCTGCCAGTGGAATTCCAGACAAAGAGATTATGACCTGAAGGATTGCAGGTAACATGAAGGAGTTGCCCTATGGCCATGGATCTTTTGGGGGGTGATTTAGATCAGACCATCAGGAGAAGTGAGGATTATGGACTAAGTACACTGGAATCACTTGGGTGCAGATTCTTGGGTTCCACTTCAGATACCCAAGCATAGTTAGCAGTTATGGGGGATAAGGATTCACTTCAGGTGATTCATGTGACCAGCAGGACTGGAAAGCTATTGCCAGGGCAGTAACTAACTGCCTGACCTTCACATGTCCAGGGGATTGTGATCACCTAGCCACCCTTGCTCCCCCGGAAAAGAGAGAGAGAAAATGACTCAGCTATAAGGTGATTTCGATTATGAATGAAGCTGTCCTGACAATAAGGGTGACCAGGCCAATGGCTGCTCTGTATGGAAATTGTGAGTAGTTCAAAGCATGCAGCATTTTCTATCTAGAGAGTTTACCTAGAGCCTGGCATTCACATCCGTGCTGGGTCCTAGGATCCGTATAGGAAGCAGGAGTAATATTGTCCAGTTTGCCTTCTCATGGACCTCCCTGATAAATAGCCTATCCCCTCACCAACGTTCAGCCCCCATGCAGCCTTTATTCTGAGGGTCTCTCTGGCCCCTTGCCTCAAACCAAAGTCCTTGTTCCAAGGATTGTTTAAACAAAAATAAAGAAAACATATGCAATTAGTTCTCTGAACGTTTTAAACCATATATCATATAGGTATTAAGTTCATACTTGTTCACAGAGCTGATGGACTTGGGACTTTTGAACACCCCATGCAGTGTTAGATATTCTAAGGAAAGACTGCTTTTGTAGGAAAGCCAGACTCAGCTTAACATTGATTTTAGGTTAAAGTTGCCTTTTCTAGGATGACAGACTCTTGTAGTGTGAAGACAGCATGTTATTCTTTAGAAGACAGAAGCTGCTACTCTGACTGGGACAACACAGGGCTGAGGATGGGGGGGACAGATGACATTTCGAGACTTTCCACCTCATGAGCTTGTGATCTACATAGATAAACTGAGTAACCCGCCACTGACTTGATTTGCCACGCAGGATAACTTCTGTGCATTAAAAGCCAGGAGATCTGACCTTCACTCTTGTGGGCAACTAGTGTAATGTCAGTATCCTACGGGGAAACAAAATGGTAAAGAACTCCCTCTGCAGACTCCAGTCAAAACAAAACTGTAGAGGCAAAGACTAAATTGAAGAGATCTGCTGCTATGTTCTTAGAAGTATCTCCCTGGCTTCTCATCCTGCTTTCCCACTTTCCTTCTCCCTCTCTCTCTCTCTCTCACCTCCAGTCCAACAGTCATTTGGATTAGAGGTGTTTCGAAAGCTAGGTTTTACTTTCTTCAAAGGCTCCAATTCTCCAGCTCATGGTAATAAGCATGTGGTGGAAAGAAAGCCCCTGCTGTCTTAGCCTTCTCAAATCAGAGGAGGTTTTCTCAGAGGCCTCTGAATGGTTGCTTGGGTGAGTGATGGACCGTGATTTCTGACTATAGTGTGAAGGTTGGTGCCAAGTTGTCAAGGAGAGTGAGTTTTCATTTAGTTATTCTGCTTGTTACAGCAGAGTGTATAACCTCATGTGGTTATACTTCCTTTTCTCAAAGATATTTTGTCATTCTTTAATATCCCAGACCAGACTTCCTCTCGCTCTCCTTCCCTCTCTTCTCTCTCTCTTTCCATAGATATATAATTTTTCTTTTACTTGATTGGATGTCAGGAAGCCCATTTGGTAGTATTCTGAGACTATCTGTGATAATATGGACAAAAAAATTATTGACTAGAAATTTAAAAATCTATGTTTTAATCACAGTAACATTTCTTATTTTCTTCTTTCTTTGGGTGACTGACCACCTTAATCTCTTGTGCCTCAATTTGATTATCTTTAAAACTGGAATAATTATAACATCTGACACCTCCATAACTCTTAGAGTTTAGAAATCTGTTGAAAATGCAGTCTTTTTGTATTACTTCAGGAAACAGATCATTGTCTCCATTTTATAAATGAGAAAAACCAAGTCCTACAGAAACAGAGTAACTTGCTAAGAGCCCTCAATGTTAGATGGCAAAGTAACAGTCCTGGAACCAAAACTCAAATCTTCAGAAAGTTGACTAATTTTGCTTTCATAAATGTGTCTTACAGAGCTCAAGGAACTACTGTGAGCAGTAAGTCAGGTAACAGCAGAAGGGTTTTTGTTTTTGTTTTTGTTTTAAGATTTTATTTATTTAAGACAGTGAGAGAGCACATGCAGGGGGAGCAGTAGAAGGAGAGAGAGAAGCAGGCTAAGCAGGGGGAGAAGTAGAAGGAGAGGGAGAAGCAGGCTCCCCACCAAGCAGGGAGCCCCACATGGGGTTGATCCCCAGATCCCGGGATCATGACCTGAGCTGAAGGTAGATGCCCAACCATTTGAGCCACCCAGATGCCCCAACAGAAGGGTTAAAAAAAAAAAACTCAATAGTTACACAAATGTAAAGTAATATTTAGTAAGGTGGAATTGTCTTTACAAAGAAATCCTTCAATATTCTTACTTTTCCCTTTAGTTCCCAGAGGTTAGAAGAGTTTAAAGCTGATACAGGATAAAGAAATTAATATAGAGACATACCTTTGGTTGGCAGTTCAAGAATTCTTGGGCGCCTGGGTGGCTTGTTTGGTTAAGCATCTGCCTTCAGCTCAAGTCATGATCCTGGGGTCCTGGGATCGAGCCCCATGTCGGGCTCCCTGCTTAGCAGGAAGCCTGCTTCTCCCTTTCTCTCTGCCTGCACCTCCCCCTGCTTGTGTTCTCTCTCTGTGTCAAATAAATAAAATTCTTTAAAAAAAAAAAACACCTTAATTCTTTATTGCTTTGTTGAGTCACCATCCCAAACCAGGCTGAGCTTATTTCTTGGCTCTTCTATGGGATAAAGACCACACTGATAGCTCCTCTGTATACTGCTCTGCAGCCAACTTTCTCATCCTGGATAAGAGAGCTTTCTTTCAAAGGCTGTACTGTTCAGCAAATTTCTGGTGACTTCCACAGCCATGCTCAGGAGAAACATTAGGCACTGTTAAACAAGAACCTGTCATTGCTCACCTTGAGGCCACCACGAATTGTCCATGTGAAGAAACGATTTCTTTGCAAATTGAGCCCTGCCATTCACAGCTTCTATCCTTATGAGTTTTGATAATGGCCTCATATTTGAACCACTTGGTTTTCTTTGCAGTGTCCTGATGCATATACCTGTTCTTCCTAAGTGACAATCACTTGGGCTTTTTACTGCTTCTGATCTACCGTGGAGGATGGTTGCTTAGCTCCTCTTGGTCGCTTAGCTCCTTATGATATCCCTAATATGTGGATGTCACGTATATCACGTATACATGACATATGCCCTCCAAATCTGGTGGAAATGAGTCAGTCTGCTTTTGCGAGATGTGGTGGTAGATTGAAACAGATAATTTGATTTGTATAAATTTAGAAACATGAAACAGCAAGTTTGGAAGTTGGAAGTTGGAAGTTCAGCTTTGGTGGTGTGGTGTTTCAGCTACAAGCATGGTTTCTCGATGGACTACAGAGCTTTCTGAAGACAAGAGACTGCTGTAGATTGAATGTGTCCCTGGACCCGCAGAATTCGTATGTTGAAATCCTAACCCTAAGGTGAAGGTATAAGGAGGTAGGGCTTTTGGGAGGTGATTAGGACCTAAGAGCAGAGCCCTAACGAACAGAATTAGTGCCCTTTAAAAGAGATCTGGGATAGATCCCTTTGCCCTGTGCTCTGTGATGGCTCAGAGAGAAGGAGCCCTGTAGAGCAGAAAACAGCCCTTCACCAGACGTGGAATCTGCCGCATGTGGTCTTGATCTCTTCAGCCTCCAGAATGGGGAGAAATAAATTTCTGCTATTGATAAGCCACTCAGTTTAGAATATGTCTGTTATAAAAGCTCTAACAGACTAAGAGCCACATCCAACCAACAAATATGTGTTGAGTGACTACTGTGTGACAAAACGTGGCGATGGAATAAAAAAGAATAATAATAAAGCAAGAACCCTCTTTTTAGCATCCGTTTCATTCTGGGAAATAAATTGCCAAGATACAGGGTGGCACTGAATGGAACACATCCAGAGGATTTGACCCTCTGTGATGCAGGGTCATAGCAAATACAGGTGGTAAAGGGCCATCCCAGCCTCTAGCTGGACATCTCCAGGTAAAGACGAGTTTGTGTTTTGAGACTGATTTCTTACTTTCACCTTGACAGATGAGGCGGAGAATCTTGGAGTGCTGCAAGCAGTGTTTTTCCACCCAGGCTGCCTGTTAGAATCGCTCCTGAGCTTTGGGGGGAAAAAAGTCTGATGCTGAGCCTCACCCTAGAGATTCTAATTTAAATTGGTTTGGGATAAGGCATAAGTATCTTTTTTTTTTTTTTTAAATGTTCTCAGTGATTTTAATGCGCAGCTAATGTTGAAATCTATTGTACTAGATTGGTGATTCAGAATCCACAGGGGCAGGGAGAGGGGTGAGGGGTGAAGTAGGGGGAGGGGGAAGGGTGGGGGAGGGATTTGGTTAAAATTTAGATTACTGGGACTGGCCTTCAAAGATTCTGGTTTGGTTGGTCTGAAGTGGGACCCCGGAATCTACCCTAAATGATGATAATTTGGATGCTTCTTGGAAAACACTTTGAGAAACACCCCTTGTAAGCTTTAAGTATTTGCAATCTCATCTGCTGCCTTGTGGGGACCAGACTAGAGATTTCAATTCACTAAAAGTGAGTATCTAAACTCATCCTTCTCAGATAGCTACAGGAAACAAATGTAGCGATTTATTCCTTCTTATTTTTAAAAAATTGTCTGGCCCTTCTCCCTCATCTATAAAATTAGGTATTTCTTGTGGAAGAGCTTCTCACCTTTTTAACATAGACTCAGTCTATGAAATCTTTAAGAGTTTCTGCTTTCAATTTTCATAAAAATTTAGTTGAATTATTTTTATTCATTTTATTTAGGATTTTTGCTTAACTCACTTTTATGTTGATTTATTTCTATTAAAGCCTGATAATAAAACCTAAAAGAAATGAGGATCTTTCATAAATGTCAAATAAGCTGAATCACATACTATAAGGTACCTTGTACTCTTTTGCTACCTAGGACATTAGCTACCCTAAATCTTCCAAAATATGTTGGACATTCATCATGCCCCCAGTTTCAAGACTTTATTTTATTTAATCCTACCAGGTCTTTGAAGGCAAGATTACCATCCCACTTCACAATCCAGAAAACTGAGATCCATAGAGGCTAAAATTAAGTTGATCCCCCAAAGTTGTAACCCTGAGAAGCAGCAGAAATGGAATTTACACCCCAAAGTCTCACTTTGAGGCTGGTGGTCTTTTCTTATACTAAACTGTCTTCAGCCATGGAAAATTTTTGCAGAATTAGCAACGTACAGTGCTTTTCATTTAAATCATTAAGGCTATTCTGTCTTTGCACAGATATTTACTAAAACACAATTGTAGAGGGTATTGTAAAATAAAAGCCAAAACCCAAACTGTCTTACAGTCTAAAATTTTGAGCCCAAAGTATCTTTCTCACTTTCTCTTTCTGTCTCTCCGACAATACATTCAAAGAACAAATCATAATAAGTAAGCTCCGGATGCCACTCATGGGGGTGCGTCCTCTCCCGGCCTTCCATTACCACTGGGCGAGGAGAAGGAACTAAAGCTCAGGTCCTACAAGAGCCCAGAAGAGATGCCAGAGCTTTTGCCATCTGAAATCTGGATACTCAATCTTCATTTTAACTGAAAGTTGGCTTGGTATGTTCAGTTCATTAAAAGAATTGAATCATGGTGTGCTGCCGTTCACTATCTTCCGACAGCCTGTACCCCCCATCTACAGAGCCTGCATTATGTTAGAAGGTCACTCCATCCGTATCATGAGCTTTCCCCTGAAAGCTTTTCTCCCATCCCAATCTAGCCTATTAGTAGAGCAGGTCCTTGTACTGTCAATCATCCTCTCGTCTGAAAATATAACACAGTCTTTTTTTTTTTTTTATTTCTCCCTCCTACCTCTGAAGCATTAAGTACCCTAGCAAAGTTCTTAAGGAATAGATGCAAACCACTTCATCTATCAGGACATTTGTTTTGCAGGGAAAGCTCTATCATGATAATTATTTACCTAACAGTCGATACAGTAGAATAAGATTATAATGCCCTTAAAATGTAACAGAGATGTCTTTTACATTATAAGCATTTTCCTTTTTTAATTCATACTCAAAGGAATCAAGGCATATATTTAAATGATTTCTACTTAAAAATAAGATGTATCTGGAAATTAGCAGGTTAAGTTTCGTTAAGTAAGTAATGGAAGCCAGAAATGAGACTATTAACAGCTTCCCATGAAGAGTACAAGGTACCTTGTAGTATGTGATTCAGCTTCAATTCTTTGTTTTGAATTGCTGCATGGAGAGCTCATTGGTCTGTATTACTGTAAAGAGATAAGGGAAATTGGAAGGGGAGGTGAATCATGAGAGACTATGGACTCTGAAAAACAATCTGAGGGGTTTGAAGTGGCGGGGGGGGTGGGAGGTTGGGGTACCAGGTGGTGGGTATTATAGAGGGCACAGATTGCATGGAGCACTGGGTGTGGTGCAAAAATAATGAATACTGTTTTTCTGAAAATAAATTAATTAATTAAGAAAAAAGACAAGGGAAGGCTTCACATGTTAATGGGTATTAATTCCATTCCCAGCAAGTATTATCCAAAAGTGATTTCTTGACACTAAACAATCAGCTGTGTGATTTAGAGTTGACTCAACTTCATTTCTACCTCCATATTAAATATTTCTTATTTTATGCATAGCCTGCCAAAATAGAGGAATAAGAAAGTAAGTTTAATAAAAAGAAACAAACAAAAAAAAATCAGAATGAAGTGCAAACATATTTATCCTTTTGGGATTACAGCTCTTACCTGTCGTGTTCTTCTCTGAACCAGCTTCACAGAACGGGAAGTCTGTATCAGACTGGGTTGAAAGCAAGAGGCAGGCTTGAGTGCCCTGTTAGAAAACCAGCAGGGGAGCAAAAGGAGATGGGAGCTGGTGAGCAAGAAAGCTCAAGAGTTAAAATAGTAGCCAGGCTCCTTCTATCTGACCAGTAAGGCAAGAGACACCATTGCATTATTAATCCTGAGTTTCTCAGATTAGATAAGACAAATGAACACATACAGACCCAAGGATGGACAACGGAGGGATGGAAGATAATGGTAAGAACTGTAGGTTTCTCTAGTCAAATATACTCCCACAGTCCATATGCACACCTTTTGTATACTGTGGTTGCATGGCTGTTTAGCAAACATATGTTGGTATCTTAGTCCATTCTGTCACAGAGTGACCCCTGAGTGCTATGTCTTCTCCTGTTGGCTTAAGCAGATCTGACTTGTTTAAATGCGTGATGTCTAGGAATGGAAGGCAGTTTTTAACGATTTATGTCGTCTGTTCATCTGTCAAGAGAAGGGATTCTTGATGCTGCTGAATCAGATGTTAAAACATTTCCATCCCACTCCTCCAAAAACAGCAACTTACTTTGCTAAAAGGTTTACATTTAATTATGTTCTATATTTAGAGTCTATTATAAAATAGCCTTTAACTGTTGTTGTAAATCAAAGCTAATGTTCTATTGGCAATCCTTGAGATATGCAGCAAACTTTTCCTTCCAATTCTTCCAGCTACCTGCAGGTTTATATGACAAAAACAAAAACACTCAGATCCCATGCCCTGGGCCATAGGAACATAAATCTTTGTCTGGTAGTAATGTTTGTGTAGAACTTTCTCATGGAAGCTTTTCAGTCTGCACAGCAGTGCTGTGATTGCTGCTGGCAAGACTTTGGGATTTATAGTTTCAGTGGGTCACAGAACGCCATAGCACAAGTTTTCTGTTGAGTTGGCAAATGTTGATGTTCAGTAGACCATATCTTAGACAGTCTCCAATACACCAACATATCATTTCTTGTTTTTCAAATGCTGTGTTATTTTATTTTTTATTTTTTTAAAAGATTTTATTTATTTATTTATTTATTTATTTATTTATTTTTTATTTTTTTATTTTTTTATTTTTTTTCCCAATTTATTTATTTTCAGAAAAACAGTATTCATTATTTTTTCACCACACCCAGTGCTCCATGCAAGCCGTGCCCTCTATAATACCCCCCACCTGGTACCCCAACCGCCCACCCCCCCCCCCGCCACTTCAAACCCCTCAGACTGTTTTTCAGAGTCCATAGTCTCTCATGGTTCACCTCCCCTTCCAATTTACCCAAATTCCCTACAACTCTCTAACGCCCCTTGTCCTCCATGCTATTGGTTATGCTCCACAAATGAGTGAAACCATATGATAATTGACTCTCTCTGCTTGACTGATTTCACTCAGCATAACAAAGATCACAAGTAGGCAGAGAGGCAGGCCGAGAGAGAGAGAGGAGGAAACAGACTCCCCGCTGAGCAGAGAGCCCAATGTGGGGCTCAATCCCAGAACTCTGGGATCATGACCTGAGCCGAAGGCAGAGGCTTTAACCCAGTGAGCCACCCAGGCACCCCTGCTGTGTTATTTTAATAACGGCCTTCAAAACTTTTCCTGTAAGAATTCCTAAATGCCTTGGCACAAAAAAGGAAAAAAATTCCCCACACAAATGGTCTTCACCATTTTGACTAGAGATTCTGAATCAGAGGTCCAAATGCAGGCTTTGAAGAATCCTATTAAACTTTTGAAACATGATTTAAAATTTTTCATGTCTTAGACAATGTGACTTATGGAGGGAGGTTTTTAAAGTTTTATCAGATTCCCCCCAAAATATGTAACCCCCAAAAGGTTGAGCACTTCTTCAGATCTAGTTAATAAGAAATGCCATGTACCATGCTGTCTTTGTCTATGCACCAGAGTATAATTTGTATCAGAGGGAATGTTGACCAAAGACATTATTAATTTCCACAGATTAAAGATGACTCCTGAATAACCACATTGTCCTTAAAACCTTCTTACAGATAAAGTCACCACAAATCTAAGTTCTTTCTGAAACTTTCACTGCTCCTCAAGTTATGCCCCCTTCCTGGCATGCCCCAACATGTTCTTCAGACTTCTCTTCCTATTGAAGTCCTTTGTGACCTAATTAAAATAGCACCATTTCCAAAAACTTTTTCAGAGGCCCTCGGTCAGTTTGCCTCTCAAATGATGTGCATCTGGTTTTGCATTCCTTTTACTGAAGAGCCTCTTAGAGTTTGATTTGTGTTGAGGTTCTCTATGGTTCTATGTTCCTAAGTAGATTGCAAAAGAGAGAGACCAGGTTTTTTTTTTTTTAATAAAGATTTTTATTTATTTGACAGAGATCACAAGTAGGCAGAGAAGCAGGCAGAGAGAGGAAGGGAGGCAGGCTCCCCGCTGAGCAGAGAGCCCAACGTGGGGCTCGATCCCAGGACTCTGAGTCCATGACCCGAGCTGAAGGCTTTAACCCACCCAGGCACCCCGAGAGACCAGGTTTTATTTTTCATTGCTCATTTCATCAGGCACAGTGGTTGGCCCTCAATAGATACTTAAGAAATGCTTCCTATTTAACTCTTGGATGAATGCTAAGTTGATACCGGATGCATCGGAGCATCTGATAGGCAGATGGACACTAACTATGGTATTTGCAGGAACGTTACTGGCGTGTATAAATCAGAGTGGGCAGGTAAATTAAAGAAAGCACAGTATGATACTTTAAAATATTTTCTCTTCTCTTTTTAAATGAAGCGATACACTCTCAGTCAGTAATGCCGAGTCTCATTCACTTATAACAAGCTCTCTGTGGCACCAAGAAAGCTCAAATGTCCTGAGTATTTTGCTCTATACTCAAGTATGTTCAGTAACTCTTAGCAATTAACAGCTATTAGTAATGAATGTTGCACTTTGCAGATGCCACTTTTTAAAAAATCTTCAAGCAGTGCTTGACCAGGGACTCCTTTTACTTTTTCTTTTTTAGAACCTATTTTCAGTAAGTCTGACTTCTCAACAATTAAGAATGTCATCTTTTATTAATTACCTCTTACCACACAGAATCACCTCCAATCTATAAAACTCTGAATAGATTTATTTTCTTAATAGCTAATATTTATATAACACTGTAAAGATTACAGATGCAATTTTATATGCATCATCTAAGTTGACCCTCAGAACCACAGTGTAAGATAAATAAAGGAGATTTTATCCTCCTGGTTTTCACAAATGAATAAATAGACTGAGCTCCTTACCCCGGGCCATTTACTCCAGGCCATTTGCCCCTGGTAAGTGATTCAGTGGGGGTAGAGGACCCAGGATTCTTTCGTCAGGGGCAGTTGGTATTCATTCTACCACTTTGTGTTATCGCTAAGATACATGAGATTATTTATTCACTCAGCAGATATACCTTATGCATTTTTTATGTGCCAGATTCTGTATGTTCTGGCACTCAGCATAGCTCAGTGAACAAACAGATATCCAGTCTCTGTAAGGATTAAATCATGTTGGGAAAATGACAACAAAAATAAGTGCTATTTGCGGTATATTATTAGATGGTGATGATTATTGAGGAGGGAAGTCAAGCAGAGGAAGGGCATCGAGCGTTTGCAGGGGTCTGCCGTGTGGTCCAGAGGATTGTCAGGCCTCCTCCAAAATGGGATGCGAGAGCCCAGACCTGAAAGAGACGAAGGAACCGGACTATGGATATCTAGGAGATACATGCAGAGGAAACAGCAAGTGCAAAGGCCCTGAAGTAAGAGTTTTTTTCAGTGTGTTTGAGGGAAGAAAGAAGACCAGTGGGACCGGACTGTGGTAAGCAAAGGAGAGAACAGTGGGAGATAAGGTCACAAGGTGATGAGTCGTACAGTCAACTGTAAGGACTTTGGTTTCTATTCTGAATAAGATGGGAAGACATTAAAGGACTTTGACTAGAAGAGGAACATGACATGACCTGCATTTTAAAAGCTTCACTCTTATCTCCGTCTTCTATATTGAGAATAGATTCCTGGGGCGGGGGGTAGGGTAGAGTGGGAGAAGTGCAAAGAAGAGACCAGTGAGGAGGCTACTGCAATGACCTGAGCACTGGTGGCTGACTTGCTTTGCAAGGGCACAGTTCTGGAGGCCTAAAGTCTGAAATCAAGGCATCAGCAGGGCTGTCCTGTGTCTGACAGCTCTGATGAGAATTCATCCTTGCCTTCCAGCTTCTGGGACTGGCCAGCAATCACTGGTGCTTCTTGGCTTGCAGACGCAGCGCTCCAGTCATGTGGCCATCTCTTCCCTGCGTGTCTTTACATCTTTCCACTGTGCATGTCTGTCTCTGTCTAAATCTCCTTCATGTGTGAGGACACCAGTCATTCAGGATTAAGGTCCATCCTAAAGACCTCATTTTAACTTGATTACATCTTTAAAGACTCTATTTCCAAATGAAGTCACATTCTGAGGTAGTGGGGCTTAGTATTTCAGCATATCTTTTTTTATTTTTAAGATTTTATTTATTTATTCGACAGACAGAGATCACAAGTAGGCAGAGAGGCAGGCAGACAGAGGAGGAAGCAGGTACCCTGCTGAGCAGAGAGCCTGATGCGGGGCTCCATCCCAGGACCCTGGGATCATGACCTGAGCCGAAGGCAGAGGCTTTAACCCACTGAACCCTCAGCATATCTTTTTGATAGACACAATTCAGTCTATAACAGTGGCTAGACTAGAGTGGTATGAGTAGAAATAGCGAACAGTAGTATTTACGGACTGTGTATGTGTTTATATTACATAGTATAGCACAGTGACTGTTAGGGGTGATTATTAATAGCTATGATTATTTTGTTGTTAAAATTATTAACATGGCCAGATGATCACAATACCACTAATACTTGTCTGAATGATAACAAGCCCATGTTTTCTTAGGTAATGCATGAAGAAAATGATATCAATGAAATTGAGAAACCTCAGGCATCAAACCCTTCTCCTCAGTTCAAGGGTCTCCAGGGTAACATCTATGGTCCCGAGTAGTCCTGCCTCACTGTTCTCTACTGCCTGCTCTGCTTATAACTGAGGTCACTATTATGCCTGTCCCCACCCAGATCACTTTCTGATTACAGCTGCAGCTCCAACATTCCTGTCACCTCTTTATGTCACCAACAGTGATTTGATTATCCTGACTCTTCTTTTTTTATTTTTTAATTTATTTTTTTAAATTTCTTTTTTAATTATTATGTTCAATTAGCCAGCATATAGTATGTCATTAGTTTTTGATGTAGTGTTCAACGATTCATCAGTTGTATATAACACCCAGTGCTCATCACCACACATGCCCCCCCTTAAGACCCACCCCTCTCCCTTCTGTAACCCTCAGTTTCGTTCCCAGAGTCCAGAGTCTTTCATGGTTTTTTTCCCTCTCTGTTTCTTCCCATTCAGTTTTCCCTCCCTTCCCCTGTGGTCCTCTGTGCTATTCTTTATGTTCCACATGTGAGTGAAACCAGTGATAATTGTCTTTCTCTAGTTGATGTATTTCACTCAACATAATCACCTCTAGTCTCATCCACGTTGCTACAAAAGTTGGGTTTTCATCCTTTCTGATGGAGGCATAATATTCCATTGTATTTATAGACCGTATCTTCTTTATCCATTCATCTGTTTAATGGCATCCCAGCTCCTTCCACAGTTTGGCTATTGTGGACATTGCTGCTATGAACATTGGAATGCATGTGCCCCTTCTTTTCACTATCTTTGGGGTAAATACCTAGTAGTGTAATTGTTGGGTTATAGGGTAGCTCTATTTTTAACATCTTGGAGGAATCTCCATACTGTTTTCCAGAGTGGCTGTACCAGCTTGCATTCCTGCCAACAGTGTAAGAGGTCTCCCCTCTATCCACATCTTCTCCAAAACTTGTTGTTTCCTGCCTTGTTAATTTTTGCTATTCTGACTGGTGTAAGGTGGTATCTCATTGTGGTTTTGATTTGAATTTCCCTGATGGCTAAAGATGATGAACAATTTTTTTCATGTGTCTGTTAGTCATTTGTATGTCTTCTTTGGGGAAGTATCTTTTCATATCTTCTGCTCTTTTACTGCTAGAATTATTTCTTTTTTGGCTGTTGAGTTTGACAAGTTCTTTATAGATATTTGATACCAACCCTTTATCTGTAATGTCATTTGCAAATATCAAAATACTGAGTCTCTTTTTGAGCCCACAGTCTTTGAACTACAAAATCCTTCTCCCACTTTCAAAACTGAACATCATTAGTCTTTGTTTCCTGCAATACCTCTAATAGGGTCTCAGGTATAGGGATTGGTTATCAACTCTAACACATGTTGGCAAGATATCTTCCCCAGTCTTGAGGTATATAAATCCAGCCAGGCCTGTTTCAAGGACTTAAATGCACTCGCCTTGATTTCTTTCTTTCTTTTTTTTTTAAGTTCATACCAATTTATTCTGTTTCTCAGCAATGTAGCAAGTTTGCATTTGCTTGCAACCAGCAGTGGATATTATAATTCTTTTTTTAAAAATTAGTATATAATGTATTATTTGTTTCAGGGGCACAGGTCTGTGAATCATCAGTCTTATACAATTCATAGCAATCACCATAGCACATACCCTCCCCAGTGTCCATCACCCAGCCACCCCATCCCTTCCCATCCCCCTCCACTCCAGCGACCCTCAATTTGTTTCCTGAGATTAAGAGTTGTATGGTTTGTCTCCTTCTCTGGTTTCATCTTGTTTCATTTTTTCCTCTCTTCCCCTATGATCCTCTGTCGTGTTCCTCAGATTGCCACATTTCAGTGAGATTTTATGATAATTTTCTTTCTGATCGACTTATTTCACTAAGCATAATACCCTCTAGTTCCATCTATGTTGTTGCAAATGGCAAGATTTCATTATTTTTAAATTTTTATTTTTTATTAAGATATAATTTATTATTAGCCCCAGGGGTACAGGTCTGTGAATTGCCAGCAAGATTTAATTTTTATGGCTGCATAATATTCCATTGTATATACATATACCACATCTTCTTTAGCCGTTCTTCTGTTAATGGACATCTAAGCTCTTTCCATAGTTTTGTACTTGGCTTGATTTCAAGTGAACACATGGTATACACTGATACATGGTTGCAGCATATAATGTCTCAGTTTATGGCTTAGAAAACTATCCTATAATATATCAGAATACTAATTTTTTCATGGATATTCAAAATACTTTAATCCTTTTTTTCTAAGTAATGATACTGAGGCTAAGGAGTAACAAGAGGCTTATTGTTATTATTATTTTAAGAATTTATTTATTTATTGACAGAGAGAGACACAGAGAGGGAACAAAAACAGGCGGAATAGGAGAGGGAGAAGCAGGCTTTCTGCTAATCAGGGAGCCCAGTGGGGGGCTGGGATCAAGCCTTGAGCAGAAGGCAGACACTTAATGACTGAGCTACCCATGAACCCCAAGGCTTGTTATTATTAATAATTAAAATTGCTGTTAAATATTTGCTTTTATTCAGGAAACTGTGCTCTGCAATTGTTAGAATATGACAAAGTCATCTTCCCTGCCTCAGGGTACTTTAGGTTTAACGAGGTAGAGAGAGATGCTTACCAGATAATTTCAGTATTCTATCTTAAATTCTGAGAGACTGGAAGGTATTCTGGGAGCCCAAGTGTCCAGCCAAGTGTCATCAGAATATGCAGATAGTTGTGTCAACATGCAGATAGCTAGATCTGGACCCTGTTGGGTATGCTTAATGTCTTGAGAGTAAAGGACTTCACTTAGGAAAAGCATATGATATGAAAAGGCCAAGGACTGAACTATGTATGGGAAGCACCAGTGTTTGAAGAGTTAATAGTAAGAGTGACCCATTAGTGAGATATAAGGGGAGAACAATGGGGGTATCACACATGCTAGGGAAGTAGATTTACTGGAACAATGGAGTGGCCAACAGTGTAAAATACAGAAAAAAATGCAGAGTAAAATATGGACGGAAGAATGATCGTAGGATTTGTGTACGTAAGGATCAATAATAGTGCCCAGAGAGAAAGAAAATAATTTTAGTATGTGGATGGTTGGAGCAAAAGCTAAGTTGTGTGGTTTGGTGACTGAATAAGCATGTAAGTAGTATCTATTTAAACCATTCTTTCAAGAAGATTCAAGAAGATTGTACCAGCCTGGGACCCAGCAGGAGACCAAGGGCAGAGTCTTACTGGGTAATTTGAGGAGGCTAAATAAAAGGCTTATTATATATAAAGTGGGCAACTGATAACAGTTTCTTTATGTAAGGAATACCCATGGGCTAGTTATAGCACAGGGTTAACCATCCATTGGCCAAAAGAGCTAAGATGAAGGAGAGAGAAGAGGGTAAGGAGGCAAAGGGAAGAGAGAGAGAGTCAGACTGTATAAAGAAGGTTGCCTGACAGGAGCTGTGACCTGGAATTAAGTAAAGGAATTGAGCTGGCCTATAGCAACACCTAAAATAGCTAAAATAAAAAGACTCCGATTCCTCACTCTCCTTCTTCCCTTTTATCTCCTGGTGCTGCTCATTGGCCAAACCAGACTGGAAGCAAGGTGACAAATAAGCCCATTGGGATAGTCATAGGCCAGCATCCAGGGCAGGTGGAGAAGGGTGGGAATGGTCTAGATAGGTAGATAAGGTGTGTGCAGTACAAAATTAATTTGAGTAGAGCAGTAAGAAGAGACAATATTTGTTAAAGTGGTTGCCAAGTAAAAGAAAGGGATTGAGTTTTGTAAAGTTTTTTCCCCCACTGCACTAGTATGGGAGAGATGAGCTAAAAGCTGAGGTAAAAAGTCAGTAGAGAAGTAGTTAAAGCTATGGAAGAATATTAGGATAACTGATGGGAGAAAAATCCTAGAGGATTCAGGTGACAGATAAAAAGTCAAGGTATAAGGGTTGGCTTTAAATGGAAGGAAGAACTTTCAGCTTTTCAGATTGGAAAGGAGAGGCAGAAGCACAGTTGTTTTGAATCTGTAGGTGATGAAGGGACCAGAAGGGAAAGTCAAGAAATTTAGAGAGCTAATCACTTTGTCTCAATTTTCCTGACAAAGAAGGCATGATCATCTGCTGAGAGTGGGAGTGTGGGGTGTGGGTGGATTGTGAGGAAAGTTCTATTTCTCTGAGTCTGTCACTGGGACAGGGCCAAGGTGGGCTGAAGGAGGAACTGACCAAGACAAGAAATGTCCACTGAAAGCCTCGTTAATGTTGGAGATCCCAAGCTATCGTGCACAATGGAGGGATTTATTTTCTCTTTCAGTTATAGACGTGCAGCAGCCCGACTCTATAACTGAAGACGACCAGTTGAAGGGATGATTCAGGGTCACGTCTTTATCAGATGAGCTCAGTGGCAGGCATCCTCACTGGAAAAGAGCCCACTGATGCTCACCCCTCAAAATCCATCTTATACAACTGAGATCATTTTATGTTCCTCCCTTTCTTCCAGGTGCTCTTTTTAAAAATGGTATATTTGGGGTGCCTGGGTGGCTCAGTGAGTTAAAGCCTCTGCCTTCGTCTCTGGTCATGATCCCAGAGTCCTGGGATCGAGTCCCACATCAGGCTCTGCAGAGAGCCTTCTTCCTTTCCTCTCTCTCTGCCTGCCTCTTTGCCCAATTGTGATCTCTGTCAAATAAATAAATAAAATCTTTAAAAAAAAATAAAATGGTATATTTGCAACCCACTTAAACCACAATAATGGTGGCATTCTTAGAATTATTTCATAAAATTTAGATAAAATTACTACAAGTATTATGATTACCATTTTCATGCTCAGTACAACACATTTTTTCTGAAGGTTAAAGCAAGTGTCACCTAAGGCAGATAAATAGTTGCAGTTTAAATTTTAGTAAAAAACTGTACCACATTTATATACTTACATTCCATGTAGAAACCATCTCTTTGCTAAATCCACATAGCTTATAACTAACAAATTAATATTATATTTCAAAAGGAAGAGAAAGAATTGAATTATTGCAATGACATTTCCTCTTCATTTCTTTCATTTGTTTCCCATCAATATGATTAGCGGTTTTTTTTTTTAAAGATTTTATTTATTTTAGAAAGAGAGGGTAAGGGAGGGAGAGAGAGAGAGAAATCACAAGCAGGAGTAGGGGGAAGGGCAGAGGGAGAAGCAGACACTGCTGAGCAGAGATCCCAATGTGGGGCTCCATCCCAGAACCCTGGGATCATGACCTGAGCTGAAGGCAGATGCTTAACCAACTGAGACACCCAGGCACCTTGATCAGTGTTTTTTTTTTTTTTTTTTTTTTTTTTTTAAAGATTTTATTTATTTATTTGAGAGAGAGAGAGAGTGTGAGAGAGAGCATGAGCGAGGAGAAGGTCAGAGAGCGAAGCAGACTCCCCATGGAGCTGGGAGCCTGATGTGGGACTCGATCCCGGGACTCCAGGATCACGCCCTGAGCCGAAGGCAGTCGTCCAACCAACTGAGCCACCCAGGCGTCCCTGATCAGTGTTTTTTGTTTTGTTTTTTTTTTAAAGTGGTCAGTTATATTTTCAAAGTTCTAAACATTTTATTTTTTTATAAATGAAGTCAATGGAGAAGCAGTATTGTTAGAAAAGAGTGTCACGAAACAAACTGTGGGTTGCTGGGGGGAGGGGGGTTGGGAGAAGGGGGGTAGGGTTATGGACATTGGGGAGGGTATGTGCTTTTGGGTAAATTGGAAGGGGAGGTGAACCATGAGAGACTATGGACTCTGAAAAACAATCTGAGGGGTTTGAAGTGGCGGGGGGGGGTGGGAGGTTGGGGTACCAGGTGGTGGGTATTATAGAGGGCACGGCTTGCATGGAGCACTGGATGTGGTGAAAAAATAATGAATACTGTTTTTCTGAAAATAAATAAATTGGAAAAAAAAAAAGAAAAGAGTGTCACCTGCTATAGCTACTGCCCAGCCCCCCAAATCTATACTGATTGTTTGGAACATAGTTCAGTATTACCCAGTTGGAATTGTGCCTTTGCAGCTTTACTCTACCAACTTTTGACATGTGTGTCCTTGTGTGGGAGATGAAGCCTGCCTACTGGTAAAGACAGATTTTAATTGTACATAAATGTTCTCCCAACAAAAAATGATGATTTCTGTGAGTCTTTTATGTTCTCAGATTCATTTAACAAATAAATGCTTCTATATTGTTGTTCTTGATTAGGTGTGGAAACAGGTTTCTTGATTCTGTTAATATTAAACAAGACATAGCAATTTGGGAAGATTTCTTTCCATATAGTAAAGAATAACAAAAGGAAAATAAGGAGCTGGGATGTGTCATGTAAATTGATTACTGTGCCACTGAAGTCTCTAATTGATTCATGATGGACGTTGCTGCTGTAAAGTTATTGATTTTGCTTCTCTTGCACTATTTTTCCCATAACCGTTAATGGAGGTAGGATGATTCTACAGGAATCACTAATTCTAAGGCAATGCTTGAAATTAAATTACTATAGTCTAGCAGCTATTTTATTTTGGCTTTAGTGAAATAAGGACCAGATAATAATACTTTGTCCATGTTTCTTGTCCTTGCATACAATCCATTAGATCCAGAAAGTATATTTTCATTTCAAACTATAAACATCAATGCTTAGAATAACTATGTATTCTTGCAGAGTGTGAAAAGAGAAAGACTTGGCTCACATATAAAGGCAGATTATTTTAACTTACTCTTTGACTTCAGTTTCGTAAGATGATATTTATTGGGGAAAAAGTAGAAATGGTGACTACTGTCATGGAATGCAGCCTTTTGAGGAAGAACAGAAATTTTAAAAGTAAATGAAAAATTACCTTTCTAGGTTAACTTTCCATCTCTTAGTCCCAGGGACATTTGACTGCAAGAATCTAGAATAATTCAAGGTTTTTAAAATATACCATGATCTTAGTCTTCTGTACTTCCCTACCAGCTGTGTGTGTCTGCTCACAGTTTCTTCCAGGCTTTATTTCTTTAGAGAATTCCTCCTCATGATTTAAGATCCTGCTCAAAGTCTTGTGAAGTGTTCCCAAATGCCCACACCAGGCAATGTTTGTGGCTTTGTGCAACAGACGCGTATTAGTCACTTTCCTTCAATTTCAAGATTCATCCTATTTGTCCAACACCTTCTAGTACTACAGCTCTCTTATCTGATGTGATTGGACCAAAAATATTGCTAGCTAACTGATCAAGAAAATCTGTATGGTATGCTAGGCATTCTTCAGCGCTCTTTAGCTACAGCAACGTATTTTCCCCAGCAATGACCATATTAAGAAAGTACTGTTACTATCCCCCTTACAAATGAAGTAAATGAGGCACAGAAGTTTCAATAACTTGTCTAGAATCACATAGCTAATGAATATAGGACCACAGTTTGAATCCAGTGAATATGGCAATAGTGCTTATACTCTTACCAAAGCATTGTATGTAGCTTAGTAATTAGTAGTTTAGTAAAAACTTTTGGCAGATATTTTAACTTAAAACCTTAAAAAATATATATTCAATTATCAATGTTTGGAACCATTTTTAGTCTTTATTATGTATACCATACCATAATACAGACTCTGATATTTTCAATTTTGGTATCTTTAAGTGCAGCAAGAGACTCTACTGATGAACATATATAACTGACTGTTAATGAGCATATAGTTCAACTGATGGATGTAGAGGTTTACTGGCTGACCAGTCTAGAGCATCTGGTGTGCTGTGGGCATCAGTCAGTGTGTTGTACAAAGATAATGGAAAGCGATGGTCACACTAGTCATGTTGATTAAGTGGAGGTTAATTAAAGAGGTCTTAGTCTTTTTTTCATTGTGTGCATTCCTCTGCCTCTGCATTTACATTTTGTGTTGAAACTACCTATTTACATACACTTGTTCTTTATGGAACTGTAATAAGCAAGCTTATTTTATTCATCTTTATTTCCTCAATACCTACAAGACTGTCCTGCACATAATAAGGGCTCCTGAAAATCTTTGATGATTTAGAATAATTATAATAGACCAAATTGTCCCACCCCATTGCTTTAACATGCGAACAAGAGGATCTACTGCTGCCATCCTTGTGGATGGGACAAACTCTTGTGTATTATGTAAATAAAATTTTAACTAAAATATAACTCATTTATAGAAACGTGTATAAACCATTAGACCACTGCTTGAGGAATTGAACACATCCATGTTACCGGCACCTAACCTGAGGAACATGTCAGAAGCCCTATCCCCTGGGCCACTGCATTCATGACAGACCCCGCCCAAGATTTAACTACTTACTGTTCTGACTTTCAACATTTTAGGTTAGTTTTACCTCTTTTTTGGGATATTTATTTATTTATTTATTTACAGTGCCCTCTATACCCAGTATGGGGCTCGTACTCATGAATCTAAGATCAAGAGTTGCATGCTTTCCTGATGGAATCAGCCAGGTGCCCCTCTTTTGGGGGGGGTGTATTTTTAGAGTTATATAAATGGAATGATACAATATGTACTCATTTGTATCTGGCTTGTTTCACTCACTATTATTTTGTAGGATCCATTCATGTTGTCTATAGTTGGGGTTCATTTAACATTCATTGTAGAGTTTTTTACTGAGTGAATACTTCAGCTTATCCATTCTGCTCTTTTTTTGTTTTTTTTTTAAAGATTTTATTTATTTATTTGAGAGAGTCTGGGACTGCGGCATCATGACCTGAGCCGAAGGCAGTCATCCAACTGAGCCACCCAGGCATCCCTCCATTCTGCTCTTGATGTACATTTGGTTTTCCAGTTGGGGCCATTATGATTGGTCTGGCTACCAAGGTCCTTATACATGTGTTTTATTTACATGTGTACAGTAGTTTTTGGAGGGAGCAAAATTTCGGAGTCTAGAGTGTGTTTATCTTTAGCTTTAGTAAATACTCATCAAGCAGTTTCCCAAATGGTTGTATGAATTTGTACACCCACCATCAGTTTATGAGAATTCAATTTTGCTATGTTCTCATTACACCTGTTCTTTTCTTTTTCTTTTTAGCCATTCTGGTGAGTATGTAAGTGTAGGGTAATATATTAAGGTTTTAAATTGCACAGCCTTGATGTCTAATTAAAATGAGAGCTATTCCATACATTTCATGGCCTTTTATATATTTTTTGTAAAATGCTAATTTTTCTATCAGAGTTGTCTGTTCTTAATGATTTGTAACAACTGGAATAGAATAGAGATGGTCCAAAGATGCAGGACAAAATCACTTGCATATCTAATTTTGCTTATATGGAAAGTTGAAAATCTAAGTGGTGAATGAAAGAGGAGAGATTTCTGCACCAGAATTTGGTTATTTTGCCATCAACAAATACTTGGAGATTGCATTATCAGTTCATCTGGGTGAACACATGCTATACTTATGCCGCTTACTAGATTCAACATAAGCAAATGGTGTTTATTTCACTTGGAATGACTGGGAAATTCTGGTAAAATAGGGAACCACTTACCTTAAATAGATCTTTAAGTACACCTAATGTTTAGAAGGGCTAAGTGGCTTGGCCAAGCTTATACAAGTAGTCATTGTCAGAGATAGTGTCTGAACCCTTGCCTCCTGACTCCTGAGAGACCTTTCAAAATTTTTTCTTGCCACACAGTTCTGATCCAGAAACAAGAGATACCCCATCAGGAAAATGGGGAATGGACTTAGAAACCAGGAAAGTGTGTTCTGGGTCCAACTGTCAATGGCTGGCTCTACATCCAAGTGCCTAATCCTTTTGGCTCCTCTGAGTTTCAGCTTTCAGATTGCCCCAAATGAAGAAATACTGAAGAATTACTACATTTCAACTAAATTTGATTACAACTGTAGAAGATTAAAACTAATATATCATCTAGACTAGGTATACACTTCTAAATATTTCTAGAAGATAATATTCCAATAGAGAAAACTAGTTATCTAGTCTATATTTCCCAACAGTGAAGAATTTGTGTGTGGGATATTAAGTAAAAGCTGCATTGTTTTAGAAATCGAATGCAAAAATGAACACATACTTAAATAAATGTGCTAGAATTGGTTTTCCTAAACAAAAGCTGTAGAAATTTCCTTTCATTATGAACAAATATCTTTGAAGGTATTGCAACTAACTGCCCTACAGTAATTGCTCCCTCTGAGGCACAGCAATTATCTTACAAGGCAAAAGCTAAAGGCGCATATTAGATGTGTTCCTGGGGACAAAGTAAGAGTATCAAATGAGATCTAGAAGGGTAATATAGTTGGGAGTGCATTATAAACTATAAACAAAATTATACACAGCATTGGGAATGTCAGTGCCCAATAGTGGAGCGAACACTGGAGTTGGCATTAAGAAATAGATTTCAGTCCCAGCTTGGCTATTTACTAGCTAAGTGAGCTTAGGCAAGTCCCGTAACTGCTCTGACCCTCATCTGTTGAATAGGGATAATAATAATTGTCCTGCTTGATTTATAAAGTTTCAGGGAGAAATTAGTTAACATAAGCTTAAGTGCATTGTAAAATGTATTGCATTTGCCAAATGTTAAATAATGTTCTTTTCTACTTAGGTGCTGAAGACTCTCATTCCATATTCATATGTATATACCCCCTTCTATGTGGTCAGCTGCCAACTCAGAGTCGTGCCTTTGGTTGTCTGTCATGATGAAAGCGATTCAACCTCCTTTATCATATGACTGCTTTCTCCCCAGGCCTTGATCCTTTAGACCCTTTGTATCTCTCTTAAATTTAGATTAGGAATTCTCAAGTAATGTAGCCTACTCTTTGAGTCCACTGGACTTGGGCTGGAAACCCCACTCATTAGCTACATAGACTTGGGAAGGTCTTTAAATCTCTCTAAGCCTCAGGTTTTTTTTTTTTTTTTTAATCTTTAACATGGATGACTGTGAAAATTAAATAAGCACATAATCCGTGAAAAATACTTAGTACAATTCTTCTAATCCTGGTATTTTTATTGCAAAGATTCCAAAATGAAAACGTGTAGAAACACTAGCTTCCGTGATCAGAATAATTATATTCTCCAAGACAGTGTGGTCTAATGGTTCATTTAAGACTCAGGCAATACAGGGGTGCCTGGGTGGCAAGGTCGGTTAAATGTCTGACTTTGGCTTAGGTCATGATCTCAGGGTCCTGGGGTCAAGCCCCATGTTCTGCTCCTACCTAGTAGGGAGTCTGCTTCTACATCTCCCTCTGCCTCTCCTTGCTGCTTATGCGTGCTCTTTCTCTCTCTCTCTCTCAAATAAATTAATAAAGTCTCAAAAAAAGATTCAGGCAACACAGAGGGTTGTGTTCTTACATTCCCAGCAAAGCATAATAATGATGGTTTTTCTTTATCAGTTTTGTTCCTTTGAACTCGAGTGTGCTAAAAATTCTGTGTAAGACCTTAGAAGTAAAACGATTTTATTCTTCTGAGTATTCTTCTGAATTTTCAAATGCTAACAAGTAGATATAGCTGCAATGCCACTTGGACATTAGTTTAAATCGATACCAGTAGTGGGGGCTCTGCCACTGCTTATTTCAAAATACGTGGCATTGACATAGCAGGGCCAGAATAGGTGAGGAAACTGATCTCGGAGACTTGGAAAGATGAAGACAAATATTTACCTGTGACAACATTTGATAAAAGTGCTACTTGTGATCGCCTTTCAATGTTGTAGCTCTTTTGGAATTTCTGCAGCTTTTGTTTAGGAAAACCAATTCTAGTATTTTTATTTATGTGTTCATTTTTGCATTTTATTTCTAAACATTAGTAGTGAATGGGGGTTGTGACTGGTTACTTTTAGCAAGACATGAGAAGAAAGAGGTGATCCCAGACAAGGGTTGGCTGGCTTATAAGCCAAGGGAAGGAATCGAGAATGGGAAAAAGTAGAAATAAGATTTGAAGGTCATTGTATGAAGAAGTCCATTAAGACTCTATTTTTGTAGCAAAGATCAGATAATGGATATGACCTCTCACAAAGCCTGATTCCTTCAGTGTAGCAGTCATTATGGTGGGGGTAGGGGGAGCAGGAGCGGGAGGGGAGTCAGAGTCTGGGGAGAGAAAGAGAGAGACACAGGCCCAAGAAAGCAAAGCGTTAAATCAGGCTTGAGAATTATACATAAAGAAAGAACTTTTTATGAGACTACAAGCACAAGGAATTGACTGTAAATATGTCAGAAACTTATTAAATTTTTTCCAAGACTTATATTGCCAGAGAAACCACAAGCCTGGTCTTAAAAAATCCCTTTACTATGTGAACCTGAAACCACACCTTAGGCCCTCAAATTTTCATAGGCAGGAAGTAGCTAAGGAAGTTCTTCAATCTTGAAATAGGACAAACTCTCTAATCCCTATCTCAGGTCTGACTATGGAATATGGACCCAGAACCACTTCCAAGAAGTTGGAATTGGAAGCCAGAGAACACAGGATGGGAGAGGTTATCCCGCATAGCTTGTCCCATACAACAGGCTGAGAGACTAATAAAGGAATTTACCCCACTGCTGGGGCGGAGAGGCCTTTTAGTGCCTGCCAGGTAGACTCCCAATACTGCTGTGGACCAGTAACTGGGGAGTGTTTGAGCCATTTTCCTTGTCCCCTTTGAATAGGAGTGTTTGGTCAGCCAGCCTGTTCCTGGTCCACGCTTGTCTATTGTGTAAGTGTGTATGCGTGTGTGTATATTTGGGGGGGTGCTGGGGTAGGGACAGGTGGATAACTTGCCTTTCTAGTTTACAGGCCACTCCATTCCAGGCTTCCCCACGTCGGGAAATGGCATTACCTTGGGCTTATCCTTGGGCTTAGATGAAAGAGAGGTTTTTAAAAATTTTTCTCTTTCTCTCTCAAATTGTTCATCCATTTATCTGCAAACCTGTCTATTTCACTGGCAAAAGAAATCCAGAATCTGACCACCTCTCACTACACCCATTTCTGCCTCCTGGTTCTAAGTCATCCTGACGTCTCACCTGGATGACTCCAAGAGCCTTCTAATTGGTAGCGTCCTTCTCTCCTCCCCACTTCCCAGTTTATTTTCCCTGAGTGGTCATCTCAAAGTAGGAGTGAGATCTTACACACCCTCTCCCAGGCTTCCCTCAGATCCAAGTCCCTGGCCTCCCTCTTTACCCAGTGCTACCTGCTTTGTCCTCTTTACTGCCCCTTGGCCGTGCAGAGCACTCTCTCACCTTGGGGCCCCCTCTCCCCACGGCTAGCTGCATGGCCCACTTCATTTCATCACTACCTCAGCTCGCAGATTCTCTTCCTGGGAGACCCAACGACTCTTCATTTATTTTTTTTATTTTTTTTTTTTAAAGATTTTTATTTATTTATTTGACAGAGAGAGATCACAAGCAGGCAGAGAGGCAGGCAGAGAGAGAGGAGGAAGCAGGCTCCCTGCTGAGCAGAGAGCCCGATGTGGGCCTCGATCCCAGGACCCTGAGATCATGACCTGAGCCGAAGGCAGCGGCTTAACCCACTGAGCCACCCAGGCGCCCTCTTCATTTATTTTTTGTAGCCCACATCACCACCTGACATTTTCTAGACTATTTAAGGAGTTTTGTTCTGTTCACTGACGTATACCTAAACACAGCCTGGAACATGGTGGGCGTTTGACAAACACTCATAATGTGAATGAAGATCTTGTTTGCTGCCACGTGCCACCATTAATAAGCGTGACAAAGGAAGTGCTGTCAGGGCATAGAGTAGGATGGACCCAGTTCTTCCTGGGGTGGTTAAGTGAAAGCCTCCCAGTGGGCGAGCTTCCCGGATGCTCTCCCTGTGCCATACGGGCCTTTGCACTTAGAAGGATCCTGTTCTTGGTTTAATGTTCTGCTGTTGTTATCTGGTTACTCCTAATAATTTTGAACAAGGAGTGTGCATCCTTTTCATTGTGACATAATTCACACACCATACAATTTACCACAAAGTATGCAATTCAGTACTTTTCAGAATGTTCACGAAGTTGTGCCACCATCACCAGTACCTCATTTCAGGAACTTCTCACCGCCCCAGAAGGAAGCTGCATGCCCATGGGTAGTCATTCCCCATTTCCCACTTTCCCCCTGGCCATAGATCATATTCTCTGACTCAATTTGCCTCTCCTGGGCATTTCAGATAAGTGAAATCAAACCTATGTGACTTTTAGCATTGGCCTCCTTTCACTTAGTATGTTTTCAAGGTCCGTCCGTTCTGCAGCGTGTATTAGTACTCCCACCCTTCTTCCGGCTTGGTAATTTCCCTTTGTATCCAGATAGACCCCGTTTTGGTTGCCGAGTCACCTGTCCTGGATATTTAGGTTGTTTCTACTTTTGGGCTATCATGAATAATGCTGCTATGAACACTGGCGTACTTGTGTTTGTGTGGCTGTATGTTTTTATTATGTTTCTTGGATATCTACCGAGGATTGGGATTGGTGGGTCACACTGTTACTCTGTTTAACTTTTTGCAAAACTGCAGAGCTGTTTGCCACATTTTATACTCCTTCCAGCAATGCATGGAGGGAGGTGTCCAACTTATCTACATCCTCCCGACACCTGTTATTTTTCTATTACTGATAACACATTATTTTTCCAATTATAGCCATCCTTGAGGATAGGAAGTATATCTCATTTGGTTTTGCATTTCCCTAATGACCAATGATATTGAGTATCTTTTCATGTGCCTATTAGCCATCTGTATAACTTCTTTGAAGAAATGCTATTCAAATCCTTTTTTTAATTTTCCTTTTGTCTCTTGTTGAGTCATAATAGTTCTTCATATATTCTAGATATTACACCCATATCAAATATATGATTTGCAAATACTGTCTCCCATTTTGTGGGTTGTCAGTTTACTTTCTCTTTGAAGCAAAAGAGTTTTGAATTTTGATGAAGTCCAGTTTGTTTATTTAATTATTTTTGGTGGCTTAAGGTTTAGGTGTCTAAAAAACCCTCCCCTAATTCAAGGCCACACAAATTTATGCCTTTGTCTCCTTCTAATAATTTCATAGCTTTACTTCTTCCATTTAGGCCTTTGACCCATTTTGAATTAAGTTTTGTGTATGGTGTGAAGCTTGTATCCATATTCATTTTATGTTTGTGCATCATTTGTTGAAAAGATTAATCTTTCCTCATTGAATTGCCTTGATATCCTTGTCAAAAACCAGTTGAGCGGGACGCCTGGGTGGCGCAGTTGGTTGGACGACTGCCTTCGGCTCAGGGCGTGATCCTGGAGTCCCAGGATCGAGTCCCACATCAGGCTCCCAGCTCCATGGGGAGTCTGCTTCACTCTCTGACCTTCTCCTCGCTCATGCTCTTTCTCACTGTCTCTCTCTCAAATAAATAAATAAAATCTTTAAAAAAAAAAAACCAGTTGAGCATAGATGCATGGTTTTAATTTTGGACACTTACTTCTGTTGCATTGATGCATGTCTGTTCTTATGACATTTCTCACTGTGTTGATTATGGTAGCTTTATAGTGAAATTTAAAACTGAGAAGTATGAGTCCTCCAATTACATTCTTATTTTTTTGGTATTGTTTTGGCTATTCTGGGTCCCTTGCATTCCATTCAAAGTTTAGGATCAGCTTGTCAATTTCTGAAAAACTAGCAATTAGAACTTTGATGGGAATTGAATTGAAGCTGCAGGTCAATTTCAGGAATATTGTGATGTTAACAATATTAGGTCTTCCAATCCATAAACATGAAATGTCTATTTATTTAAATCTTTATTTCTGCAATGTTTTGTAACTTTTGTGTCTAAGTCCTGCACTTTTGTTAATTTTTTTCCCTAAGTATTTTATTCTCTTTGATGCCATTGCCAATGAAATTGTTTTCTTAGTTTCATATTCAGATGGTTCCTAGCTAGTATATAGAAATACAACTAATTTTTAAAGAAAATTTATTTATTTATTTGTTAGAGCAAGTGAGAGAGAGCACAGGCAGGAGAAGTGGCAGACAGAGGGAGAATCAGGGTCCCTGCTGAACAGAGAGCTCATCGCAGACACCTAACTGAGTGAGCCACCCAGGCACCCGAAATACAACTAATTTTATATTGATTTCGTGTCATGCATCCTTCTGAACTCCTTTATTAGCTATAACAGCTGTGTGTGTATGTGTGTGTGTGTGTGTGTGTGTGTGTGTGTATGTGTATGTGTATTTCTCAGGAATTTCTATATTTTTTCATTCTGGGTGTCTTTAATTTCCTTGGCAATTTCTCTGGTTGGAACTTTCAACATTGCAGTTGAATACAAGTGGCAAGATGGGGCATAGTTACCTCTTTCCCCATTTTAGGAGAGAGCTTTCAGTATTTTACTATTAAGGATAATGTTAGAGGCTCCAAATTTTTATGTTGTATTGGGTTCCTATAAGTTATGTAGTTGGTCACGCCTCATAAAGGAGAGCACAGATGAGCGGAGTGTTAAAGGATAAGTAGGAGTTCCCCAGCATGCGAAGGGGAGGAGAGAGAACACTGTTTGCATTATCACAGATAGATTCTGGATCTCAAAGTGGTTGAGTATGACAGGAACATGGAGATCAAATGCGGAGTGAAGGAGTCAGGTTGGACAGGCAGGCTGAACAGAGCCATAGTAGATTTGCTGACTTATTAAAGAGCTTTACTTTTGTTTTCTGATTTTTTTTTGTGGGGGGGGTGGTTCTGCGATACTATGATATTTGATACACAATAGCAAAAAGTGGAATGAGGGGAAGTGAGACTAGAAACTGAGGCAGGGAGGGCAATTCGTGGATTCCAAATTTGAGACAAAGAATCTAAATCTTGCCAGCTTTACCTTGGACTAGCCATTTACTTGGTTTTGAAGACTATTCTTTCTTTCATTATTTTTCTTAAATGGAAAACACCTTTAGTAATAGAAACATAGATACTGAGTAACTATTTTAAGAACTATGCTAACACCAGTAATGGGTTTACAATATATGTTTTGTTATTTATGAAAAATACGTTTTTGTATTATGATAACCTGGAAAATTGAGATTAATGATTTTTTTTAAAGTTCGCATTATTTATTTATTTATTTATTATGTTCAGGTAGCCAGCATAGAAGAACATCATTAGTTTTTGATGCAGTGTTCAATGACTCATTAGTTGCGTATCACACCCTCTCATATGGTAAGGAAAAATGGGGCCTAGAAGATTTCATTAGTAAATTCAAGAATAGTATTAGTAATTTTAGGATGTTTTGCATTTGCATTTTACCAGCCACCCCATCCACATCAGGCATTACCTGACACATTTATAAAATCAAAAGATAATCCTTTTTTCCCTTTCCCCTCCCTCCTTTCTTTCCCTTCTTTTTTTTCCCTCTCTACTCATCTTCGTTTCCCTTTTTTTGTTTTCTACACTTATCAAGTAATTAGTTAATTCCTCAAAATGTATTTAGGACCTTAGAGGCTGAACTAGATCTATAACACATCCCTTGTCCTTGAAGAGCTTATGGACTTAGGAGTGGCTGAAGTAAAGCAGGGCAGCCAGATTTCAAAATAGAGTGTGATGTGTTATTGTTACCTTTCCTTCACACGTCTAAAATTTATTGAATGAATTTTCATCTGCCTCAGCCCCGTCACTGTGATCTTCATTCAGATGAGCTTATAGCCTCTGTTATTTACATGATAGTGGCTAATAAATCCTGCTTTGTTGTGTTAGTTTAGCTTGGAATGGATTGAAAGAACTAGGGGTAGAATTAGTGACTTACGTTGACAGAAAAAGTTAAAAAGAACAAAACCAACTAGATCCCATAAGAGTCAGATGAACTTGAGCTTCTGCCTGATCACGTATGGCTATAAATTCCTAGTCAATTCCCTAGAGTCACAGATCTGGAAAGTGATGGGCCATTTGAGGGGAAACTCCTCTATCTTCCTTCAAATTATATAACACTAAATCCGTGTCATTAAACAAATGATTCTAACCCTTTTTTTCCTTGCCTTTATTGGATTTCAAAGTTCAGTACACATTCAAATTATTCAATTTTGATATCGCTTTTATGATCAAATGTCCTACTTTTGAAATGGAAAGCTCAGTTGGCCATGTTCCCCGTTAAGTTTAAGAAGCTTTTATCATTTAAATAAATTAAACCTTCCAGCATGGGTTCCACAGAACATAATGAAGCACAGAGAAGAAAAGCTTAAATGAAATAAACCTCTTTGCTGATAGAAACAGAACAGGCTATTGTTCATTCTACCAATAAATGTGTGGCTGGAGTCATAGTCTGATTCATGATTTTTCTTTTTTTTAATTTTGTCCTTAATTTTTGTGGTATTCATCAGCAATTTGATTTGCCATTGGACAAAAGATAGACATAGAGTACATCAAGTGCAAACGTTCTAGGTTATTAATGCTGAGGAAAAAAACCCCAAATATTAGAGTTTTAGAAGTTGATTTAATACCATGTTGGGAATCATGGATATACATATTTTTCTTTTACATTGTTTAATTCATGTGTTAGATGAATACTAAGATCTTTCACATTTTCTAAAATGATTTCTTTGGGGAAATTAAAATTTTTTTCTAGAGAAAATTATCATTTCTACTTAATAATTGGGTAAAATTAATCTATATAACTTATGTATTCATTTAGCAGGAAATGTTTTCCTTTCTGTATGACACATTGCCCACACAGTAAATCAGCTGAATTATGAAAATGCTTATCATTTGTAGATCTTTCAATTGTCAAAGACTAGTAGGTAAAATTTTTTAAAAATTTAAATAAAAACATGGTCTTTTTAAAGGGCTTACCCAGATAAAATTGATCCACCTTTCCCTTCTGTTATTAAGTTGAACCATTTTATTATATACATAATTAAAAAGTTAAAGGTAAAAAGCACTTCTTAGAAGGAAGGATCAGCAGAATATATTTGAGAAGGCCCATGCTTGTAATCGTAATGTGGAATAATTACCATGCTATTTTTTATGATGAAATGTAGTCTCCTTAGTAATGAAAATGCATTGTTATTTAAATTTGGAGTTTAGGGTCATAAAGTTATCTTTAAAATTATGACAATTTATAGAAAGGGCCTATTACATTTAATGTTTTTGAAAAACAGTGAGTTACTTCCATCAGGCACCCCTGCTGTTTTGTGTTATTTATCTACAACACATTCTTTATAATTTAAGACAGAACAAAAAGCTATCATACTTTACAGATATGACATGATTCTACTTGTGGTGGTACCTCTGTGGATAATTAGTCTTTAAACCTTGTAATCATGATAAAATCATCTCTCTTTTTTTTAAATAAAGATTTTTATTTATTTATTTGACAGAGACACAGTGAGAGAGGGAACACAAGCAGGGCGAGTAGGAGAGGGAGAAGCAGGCCTCCCACCTAGCAGGGAGCCTGATGCGGGGCTCAGTCCCAGCACCCTGGGATCATGACCTGAGCCAAAGGCAGAGGCTTAACGACTGAGCCACCCAGGCGCCCCTCATCTCTTCATTTTTTAAAAATTTTCAGTGCCTGAAAAAAGTGTGGCATTGTCACCAACTAGAAAATAAGTTCTTAGACGTTATTGCAGCCTTACAATGGAATCAGAGATAGTTCTCATTCAAGTTCTTCAATGATTTGTGGGTCAAAGGTTTGAATGTGATTATATTGAGACAGCATTTGTTAACTATCTACTTGTGCCCAGCAGTGGGCTAGGTGCTGAGGATGCCAGGAGGTAGATGATGTTGTGTTTGTCTCCAAGTAAGGAAATAAGAGTAGACATTCATGATCAATTACAAGAATATAGATATCATTGACTCATTGTTTAGATACTGAAAAATAATGTTTAAAAAGCAGAAAATCTTCCCATTTGTAGTCATTTTTATTCATAGAACTATCACAAACATACTTTGCTGAATGTATGAGGATTTTATTGGTGAATAACATTTACTTATTGAGGACCTTCAGTGTAACACTGTTGGAGAGTCTAGAGATATAGCATGTGGTAAAAGAGACAAAAATCTCTGCCCCCATAAACAAGTGCATTATGTAGTAGTGGAATCAAGAATGGTATTAGAGTCCAGGGAAGACTATACCTTTCGACCCACCCTGCCCTGTTTTTGGTAAAGCCAGGGTATTTAATATAAGTAGAAGCAAGTTATTACATGCATTACAAAATGCAGCATGTATTTTAAAGGCTTTGCCTTTGAGAATAAGATGGCTTAGAAGTTGCCTCTCCTAACACCCTCCCCAGCAAGCACAGAGCTGCGGTCCTTTCAATCACTGCTTTCAGGGTTGGTGCACCATGGCAAATATCCTGCGAAGGGTTATCTGTTGGGTATGAAACTGCTATATCATTCCCTACTTTACCCCCTCAACTACCCATATCTTTGTGGGTCCAGGAGGAAGTGTTAGAATCACCTTACAGAGCTGCAGTAGAGTGTAATGGTGGCACTGCTTGCAACTGGACTTCTTGGATTTATCCCGGGCACTGACTCCTTGGGTGACCTGGGGCAAACCACCAAATCATCTCTCCGTGCCTCAGTTTGCTCTTCGGAACTTGAGAATAATAGGTCCTATATCAAAGAGCAGTTATGACAGTTAAAGGAGGTAATACACATGTGGAAGTGGCCCTTTGCTATATGCAAACTTTTAGTAACTATTTTTTAATAAGTCGTACTTTACATTCTACAGCCAAAAGAAAGAATAAATTTCACCTCAGTCAGTAAACTTCATCTAACCCAGTCATTTTTATAAAGTTGCCTCTGGCTTAAAAGCTTGGTTATGGTAAATAGTTGGCCAAAGCCTAGTATTATTGCTTTCACCTGGGCTCCAGGTCAAATTCTGTAGCTTGGGTAGGAAATTTCCTCATGACTCTCTCTTCCCAGCCCTCTCTCTGCACCTGGTTCTGCTTTCACTGGGCTCCTGATTGTCTAAGGGCCCACTACTAAGGGGCCGGGGCTGGTGGGGGGGGGCGGTGTCTGCTTCATACCCAGGGCTTGTCTGTGAGACCTGGAGAGCTTGTGGTAACTCCTCAGAGCCTTGGCCTTTGAGCTGGCTGCACCAGTGACTGGGCTGATTTACTGTGTGCATATTTATTGGTCTGAAAGGCCCTGGCAGCAGGGGTCCTACAGAGTGTAGTGACTTCTCCCCCTTCTTGAAGTACTTTTGCCTCATCTCGCTTCCAGGGGGCTGAAATCACAATTGTCCACCTTCTGTAGTTCCTGGGCCCGTGGGGACCCTACCCATGCCCCTCCAAGCACACAAGAAGCATGGGTAGACACGAGGAGGTGAACCTTTCCCCTCCTCATAAAAGAGGGTTTATGCTTTTTTTTTTTTTAAGCAGGCTTTGTTAGCTCTGGAGAGTAAACTCATGGTCCTGCTCCCTGCAAAGTCCAGATGAGAAGTCAGGGCCTGTCTCAATGTGTGTAAGTACCCCTCAAGCTCCAGGGGCTAAGTCTAGCTCCACCTCATCTCCTATCCCCCTGGAGTGGGGAGATGGAGAGAAAGGAACAATGTGCAGCACTTGGGATTCTGATATCCCAAATCTCTTTTCTTTCTCAATTCCTTTTTTATCTTCATGGTGGCCAAATATGCCATATGCCAGCCCAGTTCTATCTCATTTGTCCCCTGATGCAGACTGGCCCCCTGGTTCTGGGACAGGACTCCTTTGTACTAGGCAGTTTGGCGTTTGGGGTCTTGGTTCTCAGCTTAATAGTAGCAGTCCAGACACCTTTGTTTGCTCTTGGTTTGTGGGGAGGGGCCAGATGGTGGCCAGGGAAACTGCAGAAGGCTTCTTTTATTGCTGTTTTACATGGGCTTAAATCACTAAACATTCTAAACTTGCTAAGCACACAATAATTATAAGCAGTCATTAGCCATGATATTGAAATTTTAAAGCATAATGCTCTTGGCTAAGATGTCAACAAATATTCACTTCCAGGGACACCAAATATTTCAATATAATTTCTAAAAACTGTGAACTTCACACAGCAGTACACATGGATACTACAGAGATAGTAATATTTTTGTCTATTATATACCAGTAGCATTGAAACAGATCCTTTTATTGTAAATGTAAAGGCAACTCTCAGTTACTACATCACACTAAGGCTGTATCTAACCAAGGCTTAGGAGCTACCTTTAAAAAGACAAAAAGGTCAGAGTTGAGTGGGAAGGAGGATGTGGCCAGTCATTTGTCCCCCCATGTCAGTTTCTAAAACCAAACTGAGTACCTTTTCAATGAAGAGGGATGGAAAAGGAATATGGTATCTGTGTTCATGTTTGAATCTAATATTGTGAAGGCTCAGTATAAGCTCTGTTTACTTAGGAAGCATGAGGAACATGTCAACCCTTTGAAAAATTATGCTGGAACTTTGAGGTCAGACTGTCAGGTAAGTATTACATCATTTAAAAGATCAAATTTTGGGATACCTGGGTGGCTCAGTCTGTTAAGCATCTGCCTTCAGCTCAAGTTATGATCCCAGGGTCCTGGGATAGAGCCCCATGTCGGGCTCCCTGCTTAGTGGGGAGCCTGCTTCTCACCCTCCCACTCCCCCTGCTTGTGCCTGCTCTCTCTCTCTCTGTCAAATAGATAAGTAAAATTCTTAAAAAAAAAAATCCAATTTCATGTGCCACTAGAGAGGGAAAAGTATGCTGGTCTTTACAGACAGTTATTGAATTTAGAGAATATTTATTTTAAAATACATATCATTACCACTTAATAAACTGTGCTTAGTGCATCAGTCTCAATTTAGAAAGTGTGCTCTTAGAGGATTGCTATCTCCCTGACTTTTCTGTTAAGTGACCATCACTAGTATTGGTTTCTAGTATAAACTGATGTTTGTAATGTTACTCTGGAAGCTATTGAATCCTCAAGAGGTGCTGGAGATGGTTTCAAATACAAAGTATTTTATGAGAGTTCAATGGAGAGAACCAAAATATTTTAAGTGTCTCTTATATGCTATGCACTTGCCATACATCTCCAATCTAACCAATAAATTAATGAGAGAGGGTAATGAAGTAATTTTGCCAGCCTCAGAAAATTGTGATTCTTTTTTTTTAATCCATTTTTTTTTTTTAGATTGTTAAAAATTTATTTGACAGAGAGAGATCACAAATAAGCAGAGAGGCAGGCAGAGAGAAAGGAGGAAGCAGGCTCCCGCTGAGCAGAGAGCCCGATGCAGGGCTCGATCCCAGGACCCTGAGACCGTGACCTGAGCTGAAGGCAGTGGCCCAACCCACTGAGCCACCCAGGCGCCCCAGAAAATTGTGATTCCAAGAGAACTGTAATATAACTCCCTTCTGAATTTTCCTGCTAGCGCACCTGCAGTTATTTTGTTCTTCAGAAGGAGACTGAGCAAAAAGTCTCACATTCATTAAATTCACTTCTAACTTTAATAATATGAGTGGTAATTTCTTACATGAAGAGTTTTACTTCTCTTGATGGAGTTATAAGTCCTTCCCAGTATTATTTTCAAAAGATGTTTTATTTATTTATTTTTTAAAATTTTTTAGAAGTAAATTATATAACCAGAAGGTACTGAATCCTATGTAGAAAAAGCTAGAAACTCCTATCAATTGGATGATGGACCATCTGGCTTGATTCTTCTCTATATTTTGAATTTGTATTACAACATTTTGCAAACATTTTTACAAAATGTTCAAAAGACATTTTATTTATTTATTTATTTATTTTTAAACTTTTTATTTTTTATAAACATATATTTTTATCCCCAGGGGTACAGGTCTGTGAATCGCCAGGTTTACACACTTCACAGCACTCACCAAAGCACATACCCTCCCCAATGTCCATAACCCCACCCCCCCTTCTCCCAACCCCCCCTCCCCCTAGCAACCCTCCATTTGTTTTGTGAGATTAAGAGTCACTTATGGTTTGTCTCCCTCCCAATCCCATCTTGTTTCATTTATTCTTCTCCTACCCCCTTAAGCCCCCATGTTGCATCACCACTTCCTCATATCAGGGAGATCATATGATAGTTGTCTTTCTCCGCTTGACTTATTTCACTAAGCACGATACGCTCTAGTTCCATCCACGTTGTTGCAAATGGCAAGATTTCTTTTTTTTGATGGCTGCATAGTATTCCATTGTGTATATATACCACATCTTCTTGATCCATTCATCTGTTGATGGACATCTAGGTTCTTTCCATAGTTTGGCTATTGTGAACATTGCTGCTAGAAACATTCGGGTGCACGTGCCCCTTCGGATCACTATGTTTGTATCTTTAGGGTAAATACCCAGTAGTGCAATTGCTGGGTCATAGGGCAGTTCTATTTTCAACATTTTGAGGAACCTCCATGCTGTTTTCCAGAGTGGTTGCACCAGCTTGCATTCCCATCAACAGTGTAGGAGGGTTCCCCTTTCTCCACATCCTCGCCAGCATATGTCATTTCCTGACTTGTTGATTTTAGCCATTCTGACGGGTGTGAGGTGATATCTCATTGTGGTTTTGATTTGTATTTCCCCGTAGCCGAGTGATATGGAGCACTTTTTCATGTGTCTGTTGGCCATCTGGATGTCTTCTTTGCAGAAACGTCTGTTCATGTCCTCTGCCCATTTCTTGATTGGATTATTTGTTCTTTGGGTGTTGAGTTTGCTAAGTTCTTTATAGATTTTGGACACTAGTCCTTTATCTGATATGTCATTTGCAAATATCTTCTCCCATTCTGTCAGTTGTCTTTTGGTTTTGTTAACTGTTTCCTTTGCTGTGCAAAAGCTTTTGATTTTGATAAAATCCCAAAAGTTCATTTTTGCCCTTGCTTCCCTTGCCTTTGGCGATGTTCCTAGGAAGAAGTTGCTGCGGCTGAGGTCGAAGAGGTTGCTGCCTGTGTTCTCCTCAAGGATTTTGATGGATTCCTTTCTCACATTGAGGCCCTTCATCCATTTTGAGTCTATTTTTGTGTGTGATGTAAGGAAATGGTCCAATTTCATTTTTCTGCATGTGGCTGTCCAATTTTCCCAACACCATTTATTGAAGAGGCTGTCTTTTTTCCATTGGACATTCTTTCCTGCTTTGTCGAAGATTAGTTGACCATAGAGTTGAGGGTCTATTTCTGGGCTCTCTATTCTGTTCCATTGATCTATGTGTCTATTTTTGTGCCAGTACCATGCTGTCTTGATGATGACAGCTTTGCAATAGAGCTTGAAGTCCGGAATTGTGATGCCACCAACTTTGGCTTTCTTTTTCAATATCCCTTTGGCTATTCGAGGTATTTTCTGGTTCCATATAAATTTTAGATTTATTTGTTCCATTTCTTTGAAAGAGATGGATGGTACTTTGATAGGAATTGTATTAAATGTGTAGATTGCTTTAGGTAGCATAGACATTTTCACAATATTTATTCTTCCAATCCAGAAGCATGGAACATTTTTCCATTTCTTTGTGTCTTCCTCAATTTCTTTCATGAGTACTTTATAGTTTTCTGAGTATAGATTCTGTGACTCTTTGGTTAGGTTTATTCCTAGGTATCTTATGGTTTGGGGTGCAATTGTAAATGGGATTGACTCCTTAATTTCTCTTTCTTCTGTCTTGTTGTTGGTGTAGAGAAATGCAACTGACTTCTGTGCATTGATTTTATATCCTGACACTTTACTGAATTCCTGTACAAGTTCTAGCAGTTTTGGAGTGGAATCTTTTGTGTTTTCCACATAGAGTATCATATCATCTGCAAAGAGTGATAATTTGACTTCTTTTTTGCCGGTTTGGATGCCTTTAATTTCCTTTTGTTGTCTGATTGCTGAGGCTAGGACTTCTAGTACTATGCGAATAGCAGTGGTGAAAATGGACATCCCTGCCGTGTTCCTGACCTTAGCGGAAAAGCTTTCAGTTTTTCTCCATTGAGAATGATATTTGTGGTGGGTTTTTCATAGATGGCTTTGATGATATTGAGGTATGTGCCCTCTATCCCTACACTTTGAAGAGTTTTGATCAGGAAGGGATGCTGGACTTAGTCAAATGCTTTTTCAGCATATGATACTATTGAGAGTATCATATGGTTCTTGTTCTTTCTCAAAAGACATTTTAAATGAAATTTATGCATACTTACTTGTGGTTACCCATCTAACAGCCCACACAATATGTATTTAATTCTATAGTTAAAGTTTACCCTCAAAATAGAAAACAAAAACTAATTCAAGTAGTACATTCACCCTCATTATTGTAGCATTATTTTCAATGGCCAAATTATGGAAGCAACCCTAGTGTCTACTGATAGACAAATGGATAAAGATTGTTATACATATACAATGAAATTTTATTCAGTCATAACAAAAAGTATGTTGCCATTTGCAGCAATATGGATGGAGCTAGACAATATAATGCTAAGTGAAATAGATTGATCAGAGAAAGAAAAATACCATATCTTTTTTTGAAATTTTATTTTTTCAGTGTTCCAAGATTCATTGTCCATGCACCACACCCACTGTTCATGCTTTATGTGCCCTGCTTAATACCCACCACCAGGTTCACCCATGCCCTCATCCCTCTCCCCTCCAAAACCCTGTTTGTTTCTCAGAGTCCACAGTCTCTCTTGCTTCATCTCCCCCTCTGATTTACCCCAATTCACTTTTCCTTTCCTTTTCCAAATGTTCTCCATGTTACTCCCTATGCTCCACAAATGAGTGAAACCATATCATAATTGACTTTCTCTGCTTGACTTATTTCACTCAGCATACTCTCCTCCAGTCCTGTCCATGTTGATACAAAAGTTGGGTATTTGTCCTTTCTGATGGCTGAGTAATATTCCATTGTATATATGGGCCATATCTTCTCTATCCATTCATCTGTTGAAGGGCATCTTGGCTCTTTCCACAGTTTGGTGGCCATTGCTGCTGTGACAGCTGGGGTACAGATGGCCCTTCTTTTCACTACATCTGTATCTTTGGGGCAAATACCCAGTAATGCAATTGTAGGGTCAAAGGGTAGCTCTATTTTTAATTTCTTAAGGAATCTCCACACTGTTTTCCAAAGTGGCTGCCCCCACTTACATTCCCACCAACAGTGTAAGAGGATTCCCCTTTCTCCACAACACTTGTTGTTTCCTGTCCTGTTAATTTTGGCCATTTTACCAGGTATAAGGTGGTATCTCAGTGTGGTTTTGATTTGAATTTCGCTGATGGGTAATGATGATGAACATTTCTTCATGTGTCTGTTAGCCATCTATATGTCTTCTTTGGAGAATCATCTTTTCATGTCTTCTGCCCATTTTTTGATGTGATTATCTGTTTTGTGTGTGTTGAGCTTGAGGAGTTCTTTATGGAACATAACGTGAAGCCCCAGCTTTGTTATTCTTTTTCAACATTTCCTTTGTGATTTAGGGTTTTTTTCTGGTTCCATACAAATTTTAGGGTTGTTTGTTCCAGTACTTTGAAAAATACCAGTGGAATTTTGATCGGGATGGCACTGAAAGTACAGATTGCTCTGGGCAGTATAGACATTTTAACAATGTTTATTCTTCTGATCCATGAGCATGGAATGCTTTTCCATCTTTTTATATCTTCAATTTCTTTCATGAGTGTTCTGTAGTTCCTCAAGTACAGATTCTTTACCTCTTTGGTTAGGTTTGTTTCAAGGTATCTTATAGTTCTTGGTGATATAGTGAATATAATCTATCCTCTAATTTCCCTTTCTATATTTTCATTATTAATGTATAAGAAAGCAACTGATTTCTGTGCACTGATTTTGTATCCTTTTTGATGGGGTCTTTGCCTGGTTTAGGGATCAAGGTAATGCTGGCTTCATAGAAAGAGTCTGGAAGACAAATAATTCATTCATATGTGGAGTTTAAAAAACAAAACAAATGAGCAAAGGGAAAAGAAAGAGAGAGCAAAACCAGGAAACAGACTCTTAACTATAGAGAACAACAAACTCATGGTTGCCAGAGGAGAGGTAGGTGGGGAATGGGGGAAACAGGTGATGGGGATTAAGAAGTGCACTTGTCGAGATGGGCACTGGGTGATATATGGAGTGTGTTGAATCACTAGGTTGAACAGAACATTATATGTTAATTCTGGAATTAAAAAACTTAATAAAAAAAACTTCTGGAAATATGCACAGAAAACTATTAATACTGAAATCTGAATGGGAGAAACACTTTACACTGAAATTGTTTATAATATTTCAAAAGATAAGAAGAACCTGTAAGTAGTTTGGAATAATGATGAGAGAAAAAAATGAATACTAACAGTAAAAAAATTTTAAGGAATATTGAAATTTGAAGAGTCCAATCTCCTACCCCGTGATAGTATTACATGGACAACACACTTACTTACTGGGATATTTTAGTGGTGTGAAGTTCATCAGTTTTCAAGACTCTTTATTCAATAAATAGCAGCTTAAAATGAAGTATATTTTGAGCTGGTATTTATCTCTCAGAAACTTTTACTTACAGATCCTAGTTCTGTACACCTAAATAAATGTAATCCCTCCCCCCAACCATCACAGGTGCTATGTTAGTGAACCATCTAACATTTTGGTACTTTTATAGCCTGGAACTCATAATTTAACCCCTAAGCAGGGGATGTTATTAAAAATGATACTGAATATATTGGTATGTAAAAGGAAAACATACAAGAAATAGAGATGCGAGGAAATTTAATGTTTTCCTTACACATATACGTAAACACATATATACTAACATATTCATTTATATGTTTTCTATTAAACGAGAACATAAACTAGAAAGCAAGTACCTCTCTTAACTGTTTGGTGGGTATTAAGTAAGGGACTTGATGGAATGAGCACTGAGTGTTAAAAGCAGGTAATGAATCACTAAATTCTACCTCTGAAACTAATAATATACTATATGTCAATTACATTGAATTTAATTTTTAAAAAATTTAAATAAAAAAAAAAAGAAAACAAGTACCTCTCTTCAGCTCTCTCTCCATTACATTCCCCTTCCTGTATGCAAGAGAGTAGGATGACATAAGCTAAGTCGTTGCTCCTATGGTGAGTTCTCAGTATACTGCATGCATTAAATGGCACTGAGGTATTTTTTCCCTTCCGAAATGATCTTAACCTGCGTTTGAGGGTTTCCTTAGTAAAACAAAGTTTATCCAGCATCCTGTCACACGATTAGCAGTCCATCTAGGTTTATAATCACATTCTGAACATCTCTCCCCTTCCACAGATCATTTTCCGAAAAATCAGTGACGTGAAGAAAGAGGAAGAGGAGCGCCTCAGGCAGAAGAACGAGGTCACCCTCAGCATCCCTGTGGACCACCCGGTTCGAAAGCTCTTCCAGAAGTTCAAGCAGCAGAAGGAGCTGCGGAATCAGGGGTCCACCCAGAGCGACCCCGAGCGGAACCAGGTTCAGGTAGAAAGCCGCTCCTTACAGAATGGAGCTTCCATCACGGGCACCAGTGTGGTCACTGTGTCGCAGATCACGCCCATCCAGACGTCTCTGGCTTACGTGAAAACCAGCGAGTCCCTCAAGCAAAACAACCGTGAGGCCATGGAACTCAAGCCCAATGGCGGTGCTGACCCCAAATGCCTCAAAGTCAACAGCCCGATCAGGATGAAGAACGGAAATGGGAGGGGATGGCTGCGACTCAAGAATAACATGGGGGCGCATGAGGAGAAAAAGGAAGACTGGAATAATGTCACAAAAGCCGAGTCCATGGGGCTACTGTCAGAGGACCCCAAGGGCAGCGATTCGGAGAACAGCGTTACCAAAAACCCATTAAGGAAAACAGATTCTTGTGACAGTGGGATTACAAAAAGTGACCTTCGTCTGGATAAGGCCGGAGAGGCCCGGAGTCCGCTGGAGCACAGCCCGATTCAGGCTGACGCCAAGCACCCCTTTTATCCCATCCCAGAGCAGGCCTTACAAACCACACTGCAGGAAGTCAAGCATGAACTCAAAGAGGACATTCAGCTGCTAAGCTGCAGAATGACTGCCCTGGAAAAGCAGGTGGCAGAAATTTTAAAAATACTCTCTGAAAAAAGCGTGCCCCAGACCTCTTCTCCCAAATCCCAAATGCCACTCCAAGTACCTCCCCAGATACCATGTCAGGATATTTTTAGTGTTTCAAGGCCTGAGTCACCTGAATCTGACAAAGATGAAATCCAGTTTTAATAAATATATCTACACATATATATTTGTTAATATATTAAAACAGTATATACATCTATATACATATGTGTGTATATACCGTATATACATCTATATATTTTCACTTGCTTTCAATATGATGAACACAATATGGATTTTGATATGTAAATACTGCATGTCCAGCTGGATTCTGGCCTGCCAAAGAAGATGATTATTTAAAACATAGATATTGCTTGTATATTATGCAGTTGACTGCATGCACACTTTACATTTATTTATAATCTCTATTCTAATACAAAAAAAGTATGATTTTTGTTAACCAAGGCAATGTAACATTTGAAGAATCAGGGTCCAACCTGCCAATGTTGCCATGACAAATTTGATCTCAGGCTGAGTATATTGAGCTGTCATTTTCTCACTATTCTGTTAAGTTAAAATTAGAGATTAATGCCAAGGGAGGGTTCAACCTTTTAGACTGTTGGTACCATTTTATAATCTCTTTTCATAGGATATTTTTCTGTAACTTAGTGTTAGGTTATTTTCCCCAACAGGCAGTGTTTGCTCCATCTAAATGACTGTTTTGTTGCCTAAATCAGATAGCAGTGTGGGATATTGAGAACGTATTGCTATGAGTTTTGTGCATGAATTGCATTTTTGCTCAACTATACCTCTCCTTTTTAAACACTGTACTTAGATAGTAATCATTTACTCTTATGTAAGGAAATCCCTACTCCCTCCGTCTTGGAGAACAGCTGCCATCTTAGCTGATTTTATCAACCCCATAAATATGGAACTATTAATGTAGTGCATATTATTATAGAAAAACTGCACCACAGGGTAAAAGGGCCTTTTAACAATTCACATTAGTGATGCTGGTTTTTCAGATGTGATGAATATTCTAAATTTGTGTTTCTAAAACTTGTTCAAAGGTGAGGTTGAAAGGCTCTTGGCAAAGAAACAAAACACATTTGAGTAATCGTATCAAAATCGTAACTATAATGATATAAATAAAAGTGAATGTAAACAGATAGTTTTTGTAGCATATCTGTAACTTAGGGTGAAACACAGGTACAGAACCGTTCACACATGATTCTTAACAATGTTTATAGGGATAACGCATCAAACATGGTTAGGAAAAAACCTAAGAAGTAGATGTTAAGTTGCTCAGTTCAGATAACTGCTTTTCTATCATTTTATTCTGGTTACAATTTTCTAAAGCTTTTTTGCACACAGTTCTACTGTAGAACTTCTGCTGAATTGCTACACTAGACTACTGTGGCTCAGGCAGATCTATTTATGAAAGGAGGGTACTAAAGACTGAATTTCAGAGTCTTTTGAGTCCTAAATCCTCTTCTTAGAAAGTGCCTATAATCAACTAAAAAAAAAAAAAAGTAACAAACACTTGTGTATAGTTAGTCCCTTAAATGGTATGTATTGAGAATAAAATACATGTTCATTTGTAAGAACCCAGAAAAATTTCTTTCTTTTGACCAAAGTATATTTTGTGAAGTTGATCAAAGAGGCATAATTTTAAACTGGTGCGTGCATGTTTAAGTTTGCATCAAGTTGAAAATAGACTCCGGTAATTTGTACATTATCGGACCATCTGTACATATATGTTAACAACATACACAACATGATAGCAAAATCAAAGGAGATTTTTTGACCTACCGTTGCCATTTTTATGAGCTTTTCTTACTGTGTCACAGCATCCCCAAACAAAACCACCAGAACTGAAAGACAAGTTATCGCAATCAGACTGGAGAAGTGCAGAACACAGCAATTTACAAAAACAATTGGTATTTTAGAATTTCTACTAGAGCTTCTTCACATGCCCACAAGATGTGCCTCTAAAATCCAGGAGTCTCAGAACAGATAGAATGTGCCATGGGTTCCATTTCCCCTTCTTTGTGCCCACAACTTCCATTACTCAGCATGGAAATTTCCAGGGGAGCATGTCTCCATGCCATGCTACCTACCAACCAACATCGACCTACCACAGGCACAAGAAAATCTGGCAATCACAGTATAAGGAATCAGCCTTGAAACTGAGACTTAGGTTGCTTCCATGGTGAGGATGGTACTTTTTTCTGGACCTCTGACATTTATTGAATTTCAGGGTATTTTTCTATTTAATGGTGTATGAGACAAGCTTGGTTAAGCTTTTAAAGGTAAAATGAATGGTAAAAAAAATCTGCATACAGAAATGGTCAGTCTAACTTTAGCCACATGCTTCAAAAAATAACCATTGGTGTAAAGCTGTGTCAGAACGACTAAAACAGCAGGGCAATCTGATGTTGCAATCCACACCTTTGCTCATGAGTGGTGCAAATATTGGCTGTGTTCTGCCATTGACTCAATTGACCTACAATATTATTGTTCATATACATGAGCAAGAAACATGGTTTTGAACTCCCCCAGGTTGTCCTCAAGGAGGGAAAAGTATCAATTGCTTGCTTATGGTGCAGTTATCACACTATTCTTTTCCAGTCACCTGTGTTCCTATGTGCATGACATGACGAGGTGCTGAAGGCAGTCTACTGTTCTCAGCAGAAATGCATGTGTTCAGCATCACTGTATATAGAGTAGTCTTTTAGGTTCCCAGATTCTACAATTCTTACCAGTTGAACTTACCCGGATTTGAGTGAAGGGTGAACACTTGCTTTAATACATGCAATAATGATACAGTCCTGTTCTGTGTCTCCTTGGCTGGTACACAGACAGTAGATTCTCTTTTGGGGGACCAGACGACTGCATGTTTTATTCTTACACTGTATAGATGCTTTTGGTGCATCCAGAGTAAAATTTTTATTATTATATTTCTGAACAATGTACTAATAGGAGTAAATAGATACATATTTAAAATCCAAACATTTTCCAAAGCAACGTACATACCTTCAATATTTTTCTATGATGCAGATGGTCAGATGCTGTACCCTAGACAGATGGTTGTAATCTAATAGTAAAAGTCAAACAAAAATAGAAATGTGAGCTGTGCATCATAATGACAAGTTTTGCCAGTCTGTATTAGGATAGTATTGCACTGAATATGATCTTGTAGATAGAAGATCTTGTGATAAAGAGAACACAGGCACACAAAAGGCAGATGACAAAACCAAAGCTACTAGTGTCCCACAATGACATAAATAGTACTTAGAATGGTTTGGGCATAGATGTTGAATAGAGACAGATACATCATTGTTAAAATGGAAAATTTTTATTATGACACCAGTTTCACAGTATGTACAGGAGTACAACTGTCCTAAGTACTCAGTTTCAAAAAAAACGTATGTAGATCAGAGCAAAAGAATTAGAAAATTTGGGATTTTAAACTGCTTTTAAGGACAGGTATATGCCCCCTGGAGTTCCCAGTACATTAACAAGAATATTAATTATGATACCTAACAAAAATGCCATTTTGAAAATTTAAACTATTGGGGCCCAAATGCAAACACAGCTTCCTTTAAGGAGATTTTGTTCTCCTGAGATCTGGCCCATTTCCTGTTCTATTTTAAATCACTGGATTCTTTCAGGAAACTTTAAAAACATTAGTCTTCAGAGCAGAGACTGTTTTTAAAGTGTGCAGTGGCTGGTACTGGTGGAATTATGTGTCATATTAATGAATTTTACTATCTTGTATAATTTTTATCTTTTAAGCTATTTTATGTCTCTTCCAAAATTTTATGTAGGTAATGAGAAAATTTATCTAGAATGTACATATCATACATGGAAAACTTTAAAATATGAATATTTTGTAATTATGTGAATGTTGTGTTTTAATATTTTGTTACATATAAGAATATTTCTCTTGTGGTCTTGATGGAAAAGGAGAGAAGAAAGAACAATTTTTTTGGAAAACATCCCAGGATTAGTATCTGAGCTCTGTCTTGGATTCTGAATCTAGCTTTGCCACAATTACAGTGTAACTTTGGCAAATTAACTGTTCTTTGGTGTGTCTGGGCTTCAATTTCCCGACCAATAAATACTGAAATGAAGATAAGAAGTGCTCCATTTTTATATCAAGATGTAAGGTCAGTGGGAAATCATCTTCCTCTCAAATGAAAATCACATTAAGATAAATATTAGTTTTTTCTTTCTTTCATAGAAGATCAGCTGGGATGTTCTCCCTAAATATTTTTCTAGGGTTTAGAGGAGATTTTTCTGGTCAGAGATGGGTGGGGCAAGGTATTGATAGCTAAATAATTATTAGCCACTGGTATGTGAGCAAAAGAAAGTTATCTGGAAATTTAGTACTATTAATTAAATAAACATGGCAAGAGTGAAGGTCTTTTGAGAGGAGAGAAAAAGGCATGTAAATATTATGATTTTTGCTTATTCAATGTAGTCCTACTGCTCAGCAGAAATTCTCGATCTTCTGAGAAAAAGTAAAAAAATAATTGGCGAGTATTCATGATACAGAGCATTGCATCTTTCAAAGTTTTATATAAAAATAATCATTGACTTACTCAATACATGGTTTCATGTGGGCGGATGTTCTTAAAACAAAATTCTTAGTTGTGAAAGAATCTCTTCCAATAACCAACTGATTTTTCAATGTATATCTTGACCTAGGAAAAAAAAGTCAAAAAAAGGAAAACCACTTGTATTTAAAAAAACCACTCATGTTATTGTGTCCTAAATTATTCTATTTTTAAAAGTTACAATATGTGATTAGTAAGACTGATAACTCTAGGAAGCCACTTAAAACATATAAACATTTTATTTTTGAAAATGATATTCATTTTGTTAACATTGGTTAAGTCTGCAAAGAGAGTCTTATAACCCAAAGAATACATTCAAACCTGCAGTCACTACATTTGTAGTGATCCTTTGTGTAACGACAATTAACAAAGACACCAGAAACAAGGAGGCAAATCTTAAACATGACGAGAGACATTTCGGTATCTTAATAGGTTTTCTAATCTTTCTGTCACATCAGAATTTTAAAACTGTTATTACAAACTAGGAATTAGGCATCATTTTGAAAGCAGACGCAATTTCTCAAGTTAAAGAAGGATTGGTTATAAATGCCTGATACATATAAGAAATATTAAGGGAGATTTAAGGGGATCATTCATCAATGACCATGAAGTTTTACTATCCATTCTAACATTTTTTATTTGCTAAATAGTTGACAGCATTTATATTTGTATCTGCTCTGACAGGCCCATGATGTTCCAAATCACAGCTGCATTACATATACATTTCACACATATGTAAATAAATATTTTCAATCAATTTGCTCTCAGTGTAAACTTTGTACTTAGAGCCTACATGTTGTTACCACTCAGATAACAAAAACTCTTACAATTATGGAATGATGTATATAATTTTTTTAGAGGGTTGACATAGGTCGACTTGACTTTAAAGGAAATGTTCCTATTTTGGTCCAGGAAAATAAACCAAGAGGTGATGTGTGTGGGGCTACACAATCAGAACAAAAACAAGAGTCAGGTTTTAAATAGGTTAGTAATGCCAGGCTACATGAGCTCCTGGGGTCCAAGTCAGGATTTCTATTCCTGTCTTTGAACAAATCTCCAAAGAGGAGCATGATGGTGGTCACAATTTAGATCTAAGCATGTCCTTGGTAACGCCTATGGATGCATCAGATCGAGTCTGGTGAGTTTATATAAAACTTTTTTCTATTGTCTTAGCTTTACTGGTATACACTGCCTTATAATCATTACTTTTATTGATGGCTCTGTGTAAGTATGTGCAGCCTTTTCCATAAGAAGGATTGACTAAGTCCGGATCTGCCATTAGTCCTCAAAAAAAAAAAAAAAATTGTGGAGGGGCAACAAAAATAGGTTTTTTTTAAACAGAAAACCATAACATCCATGTTTCTTTCATTGTAGCTTATTTTTCTCACTGGCACGTCACCAGACAAAACAAAAGAACAAATGTGGATACATTTCCAGTGTCAAAGACTCCTAAACAATAATTAATGTTTATTACAAAACCTAATGTAATCTGAGGACTTAAGCAAGTAATAAAGTCAAACGTATCGACGGGACATACATTTTTCTTTAGTATCATTTTTTTTCTCATCCTTAAGTAAAAGCTTATGAGAGATGTTTCAAGTACCCATAAATGAATTATGAAAAATGCAGTTTTAACAATGAAATTATAGAATGGACTTATTAAAAGAGACACATGTTTGGGCTTTTCATGCCTCTTTCCTGTGAAATTTAGGTCTTCGATAAAATATTTTCCCTCAACTTTATTTTCACAGAATCATCACTCACAAACAGTATCTGTACTACTTCATTTTGGCTTTGCCACTCACCTTTTTTTTTTTTTCATCCATAAAGTTGTCTATTAATTTTTCACATATTTACAAGTTTTTTATCTCCTGGATTTTACCCAGCTCTTCTAATTTAGAATATTTCTAGGACTAGAGATTTAGATGCTACAAATAATGACTTTGTAATTCTCTTCCTAGAAATGTGAGTTATTCTGTATGTTTAACATTTACAGATCAATAGACTCTTCTTATATTAGGATAAAATACTTACTCTGTATTTTGCTGGTTTTATTTTCCATCCTTGATAATTTTCCCCGAAAACAATTAAAAAAAAAAGACATAAAGATAAATTTTTTTCTTTGACCCTACGTCTTTTTCTACATTGGAAATAATGAAGATAAAGATTTATGTAATTATAAATTTGATCTTTATTTTGTTTTCATGATAATGAAATTTAACTTGGAATTCTCATAATTTAATTTATAATTCTTATATGTGGTAATATTTCCAAAAGTTATAGTGAAAATCAGTTTGGAGTTATAAAGGATGTGAAGATGAGAAGCACTAAAAAAATGAACATTCTTTATTTAGAAAATAATAGAATTATGATGCCTAATTATATCAAACAAATCAAGTTGTTAAATAGTGTCCATGTGAAGTGTTACTAATGTTTAATCTTCAAAGCATTTTATATAAAATAATTGGTTCTTAACCATCCATTGAGGGGAGAAAATATCTCTTACCCAAGTCCAGAAGCCAAGGAAACACAATGGAGTTCTACTACCATATCTTTCCTGTCCTTCTCTACCTCTCAAAACACTTGTGTATGCACAAACACACAGAACCAAACAAATCATCTTCCATGTAGAGAAAGGCAGTTAACTTTTTCATTCTCTGTTGAGTAAATTTATTAAACTGCATGGTGAAGTTTGAGAGTGAAAAATTATTTCAGTAAAGTGAAAACAGGTTAACATTTTTGCTGATATACTTGTTTAGATAGTACTAAAATTTGTATTTGGTCCTACCTTCTAATTAAAATTCTGAGTCATGTTATGTAGGAAAGGGAGATAGGAGCTAGAATTTTTTTAATGCCTACTGTGCCAGATGTTATAAGAGTATTGGTCTGTCTTCTAACTTGAGATATTCTATCTCTTGAATTTCATGATGAGACCAGTGTGTTTGTCTGCTTTATGATGGTCAAAACCATGGAGATTTGGACTGGGAATCAGGAAAACGATGAAGACAAAGGAGTAGAGAAGACTGAATGAAATCTATCTGCTTCTTGACCTTCAGGCTTAGAAGTTAAATAAGTTAATTTGGCTTGTATTTATTGACTGCTCATTCGCAGTTAATGCTGTGCTAAACACTTTATTCAGATTATCAAATTTAATTTTTGTAACAACCCTATTAAGTACAGAGAAAGCAACTTGTCAGGATAGCATAGCTCTTGAGTGGTAAAGGCGAAGTTCTATCAGAGGCAGGCAGACTTTAGAGAGATTTTTACAGAATGCTGATATTGCAAGGGTCTTCTCATCCAACCACCAATTCCAAGTCTTTTAAGACATGTACTTTTAAAGGTTTCTGAAATTAAAATAACTTAAAAATTTCACCCTGTAGTGTAAATATTTGATTTTTCATGGAAGGTTAGAGTAAATGACAGAGGTTGAAGTCATAACTGTTTAAGCACAAGGAGCTCCACCCCAATAATGGGATTTTCCTTCACTTCTCTCAACAATCAAAAGGCATCTGTAAAGGTAAATTGCCAAATGTGGTAGTAAGTAAGAGGCAAGTTGTGCTCACTGATATTAACACTTTCTTTTCCAATTGAATTTTAACCTAAGAAGGTAATGCATGATGGTCACAGAAAGCAAGAAACATTCAGGATTTTTTCTATGATTTCTCTCCATTTTTAATACTGGAATTTGGATGAGACGCTAGAAAGATTTTATTTTTAAATTTTATTTTTGAAGCACTGAGTTTTATGGATTATGTAGATCTTTTTATTGATTACACTGATGTTGCCTTCTTGGCCAAACCACTATTAAATACATTATTCAAATGAACCATTTCTGTTTAGAATGGCAATTTTTACTACTTCCAAATTTAACAGGCCTGTTGTATGTATGTTTCCTTTAGAAAGTTTAAATAATTTTCTCTAACGCAAAAACTGTTAATTTTCTGAATGTGATTTATTTGCCTTACCCTCTTAAGATTTTTTTTAAAGCTAATGTGTTGCAATAAGGAGAAGAAACAAGGTTATTACAGCATTACACTCTGGGATCCTTAGCTCAAATAATCTTTTTTACTTTGATGATAACACAGCCAGAGGTAACCACGGAAGAGATGATTTCACTTTTTCATAACAATTGTAGAGGACCCCAGTGATACTATCCAAAGCTTTTTATGGTTAGCTCACTTTCATCCTTGACTATTTCCACGGCATTATTTTTTAAATGAGCTCATGACTTGTACTACATCTGAAAGAAGTACTTGGTCAGAGAACAACCAAGGAAAAGAAATAGAAGAGTAGGCCTAGAAGTTGCTTCCTCATCGTCGGTTTTCTGTTTATGATATTTTAAAATAGCTTTTATTTAGTTTTTGAAATAACACACTGTTATAACCAATGTTAGGATTTTAATGAAACATGAGGAAGCAGTTTGAAAGCTTACTAAATGCTGGGGTTTTAAAAAAATAAATAAGTGAGTGCTCCCCCAACCAAGCAAGTTTAGAACCTCTGGTTCTGGGCACCTGGGTGGCTCAGTCCGTAAGCATCTGCCTTCTGGTAAGGTCATGATCCTAGGATCCTGGAATCTAGCCCCACATTGGGCTCCCTGCTCAGCGGGGAGACAGCTTCTCCCTCCCCCACTCCCCCTGCTTGTGTTCACTCTCTGGCTGTCTTTCCTTCTCTCAATAAATAAAATCTTAAAAAACAAACAAAACAAAAAAACCTCTGGCTCTGACCGAGAAGCCTAGTCATAAGCATTTGGCTGGCTATGCTATACGTCATGGGGTAAAGCCAAGAGGGTCTGACAACTCTCTCCTTCATGCAGAATCACTGACTGTTGAATGATGAGACCAGTCAAGGTCAAAATACCCACAATGTGCCTGAATATGCTGGAGTGAGTATTCATAGTAACTAATTTAAGTACTTCATTGTCAAATATTCCTTTGTCCTCTGCTAAATCCTCTCTGATAACATGAAGGTCAATGCCCTCCTTCTCTGTTGTGTTAGGGGAACTGGACTTCGTGACTAAAGCAACAAAGATAATTGTTGATTGCAGAGATCTTGTGTCACGGACCCCTCATTAGCTCCTCGACTTTTTTCAATTGAAGTATGACAGGAAATATTCCTGATGAGGCCAAGATTGAATAAACAGAAAGAATAGCTAGCAAGCTATGCAAAACTGCAACACATTCATTTTGAATTCCATGTCAAAGAAAGTTTGATAGGTCTGAGTCTTTAATATTGGTATATTGTGTCACAAACATGCAGTGTCAGTTTATACAAAAACCAAAGTACTTTCATTTAACACCCAGATTATTTATTATATTCCGTATTTAGAAAACAGTGGCAAGGATGGTTTTGCGATCTTGGTGGGAAGGTTTTCATGTTGTGATTCTTGAGATTTTTCAGAAGTTATAAACACAGTATTCACTTACATCTTGTTTTGGTTGGCAGCACAGGCTTCCACTGAGCAGTCACCTTCCACCCTTGAACACGTTCACAGTTAAAGCAAGACAGAACATGCATTTCATATTAGGAACAATATGATTGTTACCATAGCGAAACTGGAAACAAGTCTAGGACTATTTCTACCCTGAAACATTCACTGAAATTTATTGCAAAAAGCGGTGACTCCTAGAATTTCTTGATAGTCACACAACACAAATAAAAATGTGCATATCTTTAATATATGTACAACTATAGATTTCTTTTTATTCTATGTTCTAATGACTTTGTTTATACAAGTTGCAGCATTTTGTAAATTATAATGCAAATTCTTCACTATAACACTACTGTTACAATGGGAATTTATTTTTGCAAATTCATAAATGTCTTTGCCACTGAGACCATATTGGTGGTAGTTTGGGGTATTAAAAATGGCTCTATAAGGGTTATGGTTAATTACTCCAGTTTCAAACAACTGATTCACATATTGGCCAAGGAAATAATGCAAAAACTTCATGTGACTCTTCTAACAGCATTATGCTAAGCAGTATTTGTTTACTATTTTAAAGAAATCTGATTCATGCTTAGCAGATAATTTCTTTCTACTTAAACAAAGGTACTGCAATGTGTAATACAGAAATTTTGTATGTACAGTTAACCTATCATCTGATTGTTGAGGGAATGTGTGAGAACATTTTAACTTTACGGTCAATTCTGGAATATGTGTGATCAAAATTTGATTGCTTTTGGGAAGTTTGTGGTGATTATCACTTTATTTAAAATTTGTTCTCAAGAAATTGTCTTTTAAAAAATGAATTGGCAGGTGGAAGTTTCTAACCCAAAAGAATTCTGGGTTTCAGCACAATAAACTGTATTTCATCAGGGAGGATTATTTTGTTTTTTTTCACACTTTATTTAAATGTGAATATTTTTTCATGATACAGAATAAAATGTGCATTTTATGGAACTTCTTTGAATGGAGTCTTTGTTGAAAATTATTATTTTGAATTTGGTTTAATAAATAAGAAACTCTCCATTACAAATATATGAAGCAGTGGGTTCAGAGAAAATGTTCTTTTGATATGTTAGCTTTGTAAATGTTATTTTAAACTTCTATAATATTTTCCGCTAATAAATTGCACTGTAATGGTATAAGGAATAAAATTAGTGTCATACTGGAAGTTAAAATTTTAAACCCCCACAGTATATTTGTTTGAATTAAAAGATTTCTCTGTTTCAATAAAGATAGTGATAAAACCTAGATAGAAGTTTGGGGAAAATTTTGTTTTAAAATGGGATTTGTTTTAATGTTTCTTAATTCTACCAATCTATCAAAAATGTGATTATTTTCCTAATATTATGGGTTTATCCCAGTCTGAGCAATTTAGAAACATAAAGACAGAATGTACATGGAAAAATAGAATACTTTCATTCTTTGGAAAAATCCATAAATAGTTTGCAGCTAGCTCCTGAGGCATTAAAATGCAAGATCTGAATATGTAATATAGGAAGGCTGTTACATGAGGCCTGCGTATTTTTTCTAATTAAAGAAACACAAGATTAAAGGATGCATTTTTTGGACATCAACTGAAGAGTTACTCCTATCATTTCCCTGTGCAATATAGCATTTTGACTAGAGGACAACTAAATAAAGCTTTGTCTTTGTTATAGGTGTATGAAAGTATACTTATAGAAGATATTCTAGAGTCAGCTCTTGTTTATAAAGGAGTCAAGGATATGATGACCACATTTAATTAAATGGATCAGTATACAAATTATAGTAATTAACACCTTTTCCACTCTGCCCTTCTCCCCTTCTTTACACACACACACACACACACAGTCTTAGCAATCATTTATAATCTTTCCTTGTATATTATGATAATACATATATAGAGAAAGATACCAACTTCTGAAACATGAGTATTGTGTAAGACTGATGAATCACAGACCTATACCCCTGAAACAAATAATACATTATATGTTAATAATAATAAAAAAATAAATAAAACAAAACATATTACAGATTTGAATGAGTAAGTACTCAAGTGTCAAATATCAAAACCTAAGAGGAGGATGAGACAGAAATTTCAGTCCCATGGGCTATTTTCTCCAGAGTGTGATGCAGTATGGAACACGCTTGAGGCCCCAGTCCTCAGTCTTGTGTCAGTGCCTCTACCCCCAACCAGCAGGGATGGTCTGGCTTTCTGTGAGATCACTGAAAACACCCAGTTTGCCTCTATCAGGTCAGATCCATTTTGTTTAATCTAAGCCAATTAGCAGAATGCGCTTTAACTGGATTAAATAATGAAGTGCCTTGTGTGAACAACCCAGAACTGGCAGACATGTTACAGCTGGAAGGGACCTTGGAAATGAATCAGCAGCACGAAGAAACCAAACACTGGAGAGGGTGAGTGGTTCTCTAAAACTCTATGTACATTTGGTAGAGGAGTGGGATTCAGATTCAGTTGTCTTGATTCCAGGTCCAATGTTTCTCCCCCTATATCACATTGTGGTCAGAGGTTTCCACAGTGTAGCACACACGCGTGCATTTCAGCTAGTGCTACTGAAGATGTTGCTCACAAAAGGTGTACACTTCATGTGCTATGAAGGTTGTTTTTCAGTGTCCAACAATCATGATACCTTACACAGCTAAGAGTTTTAGAATAAGAACTAAATACATCATCAGCTTGTTGTCTCTGGCTAAAGCTGCACACCTGGGTCAGAGGTCGAGAAGACGGAAAAAAGACTGGCTGGAGGCTGACCACCCCAGATCACTATGTGAGGACCAGAAACTTCAACTTCTGGGTCTCTTCTCTCCTGTGGGCCCATGTGGGTGCATCAAACACTGCTTTCCATCTCATCTGATTCTACTGTCTTCTAGTGTCCAAGCTTAAGTCTTGGTGCATGTGTACATGTGTTTGGGGAGGGCAGACCTCTCGGTTCTTAAAATCTACTGGGGCTATTCCCATGAAAAGGCAAAAGAAATGTCTATGATCATGGTTCCCAAATAACAATGTCCAAACTGATCAGTGGTGGGTGAAGTGCTCACATCTTCTCACCTGGAGTCATTCAACCCATTAACAGATATTCCTTCACTGTACATGGTGACCACATTGACCAAATTCAGCTGCATCCCAAGTGTGGACATTACAGTTATATTCCACAACTGTGAATATCCTGCTCTCAAACCAACAAGGTTCTGTTGAAATTCTTCATATTAGTGGCATTCAAGCTATTTACTTTACTGACCAGCAGGGATTTCAGGAACAATATCCAGGTTTACAGAGGGAAGAATTCCAGCTCTCTTAGGCCTTCTTTAAATTTCCATGGCCTCTACTCTTAACACCCTCCCCTCCAGATCTTAACAACTCAGGCAAGGAGAGAAGGCAACAGATTTTCAGAGTCCCGCTTCTTCTACTGCTGCACACATAGACTTGTCTTCCATTCTGTGTAGTTTTCCACTGGGCTTGAAGCAGAGGGAGGAGAAGAAACATCCTATAGGTGACACAAAGCTGGTGATTTTGTGGTTCGCTCCCTGCCTAAGGGAAAAAGGGAGGACTAAAGCAAGTCATCCATCAATGACCACTGAGATCTCTGAAAGCTGGTCTTAGAGAAGGAAGGGCAGAGAGGAGTTTTGCCTTTCAGCATGGAAGCAGCAAATAAAATACTTCTGTGCTGATGGAGTTGCCATCCTTCCCTCCTCGTCCTTCCCTCAGCTAGTGGGGACTTTACTCTTCGTGTAGTCTAAAGTAGGTTGGGACCAGGTCAAGTGAGATAATAGCAGTGAAAGTTCTTTGAAAAACATAATGGGTTGTATAAAACTTGAGGTTCTTTGTTTGCCATTAATTTTCCTAGGAGTCAAGAACAGGTTCCAGAACTTATTGAGAAGAAGTCATAAATATTAATAACACATATTGACACCCAGCTTCTAGTGAGGTTCCAAATTTTCTCTCTTATATATAGAAAAACTTGGACATGATTATAGTGTGTTCAGGAGTGGCTAGCAGCTGACGTGTTTTTATTTCCCTGTCAACCATAAAGACAAGCACAAACTCTGCTTCACCGGTCCTGTGCTTCACCTCGCTTCTAGAACTCAAATATTTAAAAATAACTCATGAACACGTAGGCTATATCATAAATATAGCCCTTGCTTCATTAATTTGAAATTCTCAAGAAAGCAGTACTATTTGTACTATTTGAATTTCTCACTTTCAGAGTTAGGTATCAATATCTTGTGAGAGTTCTGTCACACAGATTAGGAATTAAGAACTCTTTCAGAGTTCTTCCTGATTTATGACTAAGAGCTAGAAGATAAATTCTCATAGTGTTTACGCAATAAAGAGGTTCACAGATGTTGAGTTAAAGACTTTCACCCAACTTACTTAGATACAAGTGTGAAAATAATGCTGGAGTTGACAATTCAAAGTGTTCATGCTAAATATCACACAAGCCCAAAATTCAATACTAACAATGTTATCATCCCCATCAAGCCTCCCTTTAAACCCTGACAGGATGTCCATACTTTCTGTAGAACTCCAACTATTTTTGCTGCTGTTGTTATCGTTATACTTGAATTGATTTTGATGCAGAACCAAATTCTTACTATTTCGTATGCTGTATATGGATAGATGGATGGATGGATGAATAGATGGATGGATGGATGGACGGACAGATAGGTAAGTAGAATTATCTATTTGTCAGATAGAATTCTTGCTCCCAATAACCCCACAGAGGTTATTATTTAATAACCCCACAAAGCCACAGGCTCTGGGTAACCAAAAGCCTTTTCTAAGCTCACATATGTATGATGTCAGAGAAAGTTTTCAAATCCAGATTTCTGACTCCAGATCATGTTCTGTTTGCCTCAAAGTGACACTCAGACATGCCTTAGATACCTGGTTTTCATATCAGCATTTGTAGAAATAAAATACATTAAAATTATTTTGGGGAGGACTCTTTGGTGGTTCAAGGTCTTCAAATAAAGTTATCATCTGATCATAGAATTTCAGGGTTTGGTCTTGTGCTGGTCCTTAAGCAGGAGAAACTTTAAGATTCACCTTCATGTATAGTCTGCCTATTCAAAAATATGAAATATTATAATTCATGGCATCACCTTAGTTTTTTCCTTGCACAATGATCTTTGTGGAAAAGCCCCACAGGAGCACTGAGATCAGTATGGGACAATCTGGTGATATATACATGAGTCACTTGAAGGAAAGTGTTGTGTTTTCTTCTTCCTTTTTAGCTCCTTGCTGTGTTTAGAGGTATACACTATGCCTAGTATAGTTGTGTTAGTCTTGAAAGAATGCTTGGAGTAGCTCAGATATACTCTTTAAAGACTTACTTCTGTTTTGAAAAGTTTTAACACAGCTAACTCATGTGGGAAAGATACACTCACCATTTGGTGTTATCTTTGCATTCAAGATGATGAAGACATCACAAATCACTTCTAACTGTCTGAGAATGTGAATTATAAGGCCTAAAATTCCAAGTGCTGCCTTGATATCTTTGTGTCTCACAGGGCCCCAAAGATGTAATCATGAGTTCCTCTGTTCTTGCCACATAAGCAACAGTCCCCACCCCACCCTATCCCTCATAGGAAAATCTTCCCTCCACCTGGATAGTTCTTCATCAGTCAGAATAGCTACATTCCAGCCAGTCTTCAACCTGATTTTACTTCCCTGACAGCCCAGGAATTTTTTCCAACAAGCCAATCATATCCTCACATGAGAGCCTTACCCTCTTGCTATGATGAAACCTTCCCCAGACAGCCCGTTTGTTCTGTTCCCAAATGTAACTTCAGTGTATTCCTGCAAAGTCCTTCTCCTCCAGGCTGTGAGTGTATGTGACTAGTAGATTTCTCTCTATTTCACTTGTTCAGTGCTTTTTGTTGTGCATTTAAACATCTGGTACTATTTAGGATGGGGGATCCCTCCCTTGCCAACAAGGTGAATGGATGCAACTAGAACAAAATATTAATTCACATTATTGAGGAGAATTGTAATGTCTGTCAACGAACACTGTTCATCAAAAGTAAACACATTATGTCTCTTCACTTTGATGGTTTAATTAAATGACAATCTGTGGGGATTTATAGTCAATTGTGGTGATAAAATTTGATTTGGTATAAATTTTGGATTTTAACAAATGTTGCTAATATTTAATAATAAAGAAGACTGTTTAGCATAGATGGGGGTCAGCCATGTAGTAAAAATCAGTTCCTTTTTATCTAGCTAGAATACTTAGAACAAACTCATTTCCCTCATTCACTGTTTTAGATGCTGGAGTTTGTTGACACAAGAAAACTGAAGTAATGATAATTTTCTTCTTGCAAATGTTTTCACTTTCCAACTCAGTTTGGTTTTTCTAGGTATTAACTAATCAGACTCATCTGGACAATTCAATGGTGAGAGAAATTATACTTTTTCAAAGTTCTTATGTAATGCTTTGACTACTCTAAAGAGTTTGTTCTGATCATTTTGACCATTGGTTCTCCACTGAGGGCAATTTTATTATCAGGGGAAATCTGTCAATCTCTGGGACATTTTTGGTTGTCCAATGGGTGCAGAATCACTATGGGTATTTACTAGGTAGAGACCAAGAATGCCGCTAAACATCCCAAATTACATAGGATAACCCCGACAATAAGGAATTATCCAACTCAATATATCCATAGTGTGGAGGATGAGTGTGATATTGTGATTTATAATAAAAATAGATACTTGGCTTCTGTGTCCACTTATGGCACACAGGTTCTAAAACTCTTGGATTTTTTTAAGTGATGAGTGCAATGGATATCTTTTGTTATGTTAATGAGGGACTTTTAGAACACATGTAAGGATGGGGGTTGTTTACCAATGGAATCTGCTATGTGATTAGTCTCACCCCCAACTTCCAGGGAGAGGAGAGGAGCTAGAGATTGAGTTCTATCACAAATGGTCAATGATTTATCTATGATGTATAGGTAATAAGGCTTCCATAAAAATTTGGAGAGCTGGGTTTGGAGAGCTTGTGTAACAGACTTGGGGGAGACTGGCAAACCTGGAAAGGTAATGGAAATTTTACTCCCCTTTCTCTATGCAGCTCCTCCACCCTGTTTCTGAGTTATAGCCTTTTATTAGAAAAAAAAAAATAGGGGGAGAAGCAAGAGGGCCATGGAGTAGAGGACCTAAATATGGTGAGGTCCCAGGAATTCAGCTAGACAGTTATCAAACCATTCTGAAACTCAACAGGAGATTGAAGAGAAGAGCAGCAATTCTAGGAACAGAAAAGCGACCACTTTCTGGAAGGTAGGATGTGCAGAGAAGTGAATCTGAGTTAATATACAGGAAGATAGACCGCAGGGGGAAGGGCTGACTCCTGGTATGCAGGAGAGCAGTGGAGCACAAAATTGGAAGTTTCAGAAGTCTGCTCCACTGAGGGATGTAGCTCCAGAGGCTAAGCATGGGGTGGAGCCCTTGCTGGGTCAGTGCAGTCTCAGGATCCATGGGGTCACAAAAAGACCAGAAGTGTCTGAGTGTGGCAGAGCTCCCAGGTATCAGGTTGGGGAAGCTGGCTGTAGAGACGGAGCCGAGGAGTGGGTGATCAGCTTGGGGTTACCTTAAACTATGATCTGAGGAACACTCAGGACATTACTCTTTGAACAGGGACCCCACCAAGGGCAGATCTGGGGAGACCCCCTCCTTCCTCTTCCAGGAGGAATGGGGCGGGATTGTGCTGCAGGAATATGCTGGGTTTGGAGACTCCAAACAGGGTCATGCACCAGAGACAGAAATGCACTATCACAGGCCAGGTGAGCACAGGGTGTGGCTGGAGACTGGGGAGACAGGAGTGATTGACTGCTTTTCTCTGAGGGAGCACTAAGGAATGGGGCCCCAAGCTCTCGACTTCCATGGGTCCTGGAGACTGGGAGGCCACCATTTTCATTCCCATCCTCTAAAACTGTACAGAAAGCTTCAGGGAACAAAAGCTACTGAGAGCAAAACCAAGCAGATTACTTAGCCTGGCCCCTGACAAGGGGTACACAATTCCACCTTGGGCAAAGACATTTGACAATCACTGCAGCAAATAGCAAATGTCCCTTCAATATTTCCCAGGAAATATTGAAAGGGGTCCTATAAGCAAAGAGAGAGTCTAAAAGTAACATAGAGGGACGCCTGGGTGGCTCAGTTGGTTGGACGACTGCCTTCGGCTCAGGGCGTGATCCTGGAGTCCCGGGATCGAGTCCCACATCAGGCTCCCAGCTCCATGGGGAGTCTGCTTCGCTCTCTGACCTTCTCCTCGCTCATGCTCTCTCTCACTGTCTCTCTCTCTCAAATAAATAAATAAAAAATCTTTAAAAAAAAATAAATAAAAGTAACATAGAACAAAAAGGAGACAATATAGAGTAGGGGTCACCTTATAGGCAATACAATGACACTAAGTTCTAAACAGGCTAAATGTCCCACTTAAAAGACACAGGGTTAAAAAACAAACAAACAAACAAACAAAACCAACAACAACAACAAAAAAAACCACAGGGTATCAGAATGGATAAAAAACAAGACCCATTGATATGCTTTCTGCAAGAAACTCATTTTAGACCCAAAGACACATCCAGATTTAAAGTGAGGAGGTAGAAAACAATTTATCATGCTAATGGACATCAAAAGAAAGCTGAGGTGGCGATTCTTATATCAGATAAATTAGATTTTAAGCCAAAGACTATAATAAGAGATGAGGAAGGACACTATATCATACTTAAAGGGTCTGTCCAACAAGAAGATCTAACAATTTTAAATATCTATGCCCTTAACATGGGAGCAGCCAACTATATAAACCAATTAATAACAAAATCAAAGAAAAACATTGACAATAATACAATAATAGTAGGGGACTTTAACATCCCATTCACTGAAATAGACAGATCATCTAAGCAATAGATCAACAAGGAAATAAAGGCATTAAATGGCACACTGGACCAGATGAACATCATAGATCTATTCAGAACATTCCACCCCAAAGCAACAGAATACACATTCTTCTCTAGTGCACATGGAACATTCTCCAGAATAGATCACATCCTGGGTTACAAAACAGGGCTCAACTAGTACTAAAAGATTGGGATTATTCCTTGCATATTTTCAGACCACTTTGAAACTAGAGCTAAACCACAAGAGGAAAGTTAGAAAGAACTCAAATACATGGAGGCTAAAGAGCATCCTACTGAAGAATTAATGGGTCAACTAGGAAATTGAAGAATTAAAAAAATTAATGGAAACAAATGAAAATGAAAACTGTTGAAAATCTTTGGGACATAGCAGAGGTGGTTCTGAGTGGAAAGTATATAGCAATACAAGTCTCTCTCAAGAAACAAGATGGATCTCAAATACACAACCTAAACCTACACATAATGGAGCTGGAGAAAGAATGGCAAAGACAGCCCAATCCCAGCAGAAGAAGAGAAATCATAAAGATCAGAGCACAAATCAATGAAATAGAAACAAATCAATGAAATAGAAACAAAAAAGAGTAGAACAGATCGACAAAACTAGGAGCTGGTTCTTTGGAAGAATTGATATTGATAAGCCCCTGGCCAGATTTATCAAAAAGAAAAGAGAAAGGATATAAATTAATAAAATCATAAATGAAAGAGGAGAGATCACAACCAACACCAAAGAAATACAAACAATTATAAGAACATATACACCAGCAACATTACACCAGCAAATTTGACAATCTGGAAAAAATGGAGGCATTCCTAGAGACATATAAACTACCAAAACTAAACCAGGAATAAATAGAAAACCTGAGCAGATCCATAACCAGTAAGGAGATGAAGCAGTCATCAAAAATCTCCCAAGCAAGAGCCCAGGGCCAGATGGCTTCCTAGGAGAATTCTACCAAACATTAAAAGACAAATTAATACCTATTTGCCTGAAACTGTTCCAAAAATAGAAATGGAAGACAAACTTCCAAACTCATTTTATGAGGCCAGCATTACCTTGAACCCAAAACCAGACAAAGACCCTATCATAAAGGAGAATTACAGACCAATATCCTTGATGAACATGGATGTAAAAATTCTCACCAAAACACTAGCCAATAGGATCCAACAGTATATTAAAAGGATTATTCACTAAGACCAAGTGGGATTTATTCCTGGGCTACAAGTTTGGTTCAAAATCTGCAAATCAATCAATGTCATATAATACGTTAATAAAAGAAAGAACAAGGACCATATGATACTCTCAGAAGGTACTGAAAAAGCATTTAACAAAGTACAGCATCCTTTCTTGATCAAAACTCTTCACAGTGTAGGGATAGAGGGTGCATATCTCAATATCATAAAAGCTATCTATGAAAAACCCACAGCAAAATCATTCTCAATTGGGAAAAACTGAGAGTTTCTCCCCTAAGGTCAGAAACACGGCAGGGATGTCCACTATCACCACTGCTATTCAACATAGTACTAGAAGTCCTAGCTCCAGCAATCAGACAACAAAAAGAAATAAAAAGCATCAGAATCAGCAAAGAAGAAGTCAAACTTTCACTCTTTGCAGATGATATGATACTTTATGTGGAAAACCCAAAAGAAAACTCAAAGCCTCCATTCCAAAACTTCTAGAACTCATACAGGAATTCAGTAAAGTGTTGGGATATAAGATCAATGCACAGAAATCAGTTCCATTTCTATACCCCAATAGCAAGACAGAAGAAAGAGAAATTAAGGAGTCTATCCCATTTACAACTGCACCTGAAACCACAAGATACCTGAATAAATCTAACAAGAGGCAAAGAATCTGTACTAAGAAAACCATAAAGTACTCATGAATGAAATTGAGGAAGACACAAAGAAATGAAAAATGATCCATGCTCATGGATTGGAAGAACAAATATTGTTAAAATGTCTATGCTACCAAAAGCAATCTACACATTTAATGCAATCCTTATCAAAATACCATTAACTTTTTTTCAAAGAAATGGAACAAATAATCCTAAAATTTATATGGAACCAGAAAACACCCCAAATAGCCAGAGGAAAGTTGAAAAAGAAAACCAAAGCCAGTGGCATCACAATTCCAGACTTCAAGCCCTATTACAAAGCTGTAATCATCAAGACAGTATGGTACTGGCACAAAAACAGACACATAGATCAGTGGAACAGAATAGAGAGCCCAGAAATAGACCCTCAGCTCTATGGTCAACCAATCTTCGACAAAGCGGGAAAGAATGTCCAGTGGAAAAAAGACAGTCTCTTCAACAAATGGTGTTGGAAAACTGGACAGCCACATCTAGAAAAATGAAACTGAACCATTTCCTTATATCATAGCCCAAAATAGACTCAAAATGGATGAAAGATTTATGTGTGAGACAGGAATCCATCAAAATCCTTGAGGAGAACACAGGCAGCAATCTTTTCGACCTCAGCCACAGCAGCTTCTTCCTAGAAACATTGCCAAAGGCAAGGGAAGCAAAGGCAAAAATGAACTACTGGGACTTCTTCAAGATCAAAAGCTTTTGCACACCAAACGAAACAGTCAACAAAACCAAAAGACAACCGACAGAAAGGGAGAAGATATTTGCAAATGACATGTCAGATAAAGGGCTAGTATCCAAAATCTATAAAGAACTTATCAAACTCCACACCCAAAGAACACATAATCCAATCAAGAAATGGACAGAAGACATGAACAGATGTTTTTATAAAGAAGACATCCAAATGGCCAACAGACATAAGAAAAGTGCTCAACATCACTTAGCTTCAAGAAAATACAAATCAAAACCACAGTGAGATACCACCTCATACCAGTCAGAATGGCTAAAATTAACCAGTCAGGAAATGACAGGTGTTGGTGAGGAAGAGGAGGAAGGGAAACCCTTGTTGGTGGGAGTGCAAGCTGGTGCATCCATTTGGGAAAACAGTACAGAGGTTTCTCAAAAAGTTGAAAGATAGAGCTACCCTACAACCCATCCATCGCACTACTGGGTATTTATCCTAAAGATACAAATGTAGTGATCCGAAGGGGCACGTGAACCCGAATGTTTAAAGCAGCAAAGTCCACAATAGCCAAACTATGGAAAGAACCTAGATGTTCACCAACAGATGAATGGATAAAGAAGATGTGGTATATATCTACAATGGAATAGTATGAAGCCATCAAAAAACCCCAAATCTTTCCATTTGCAATGACATGGATGGAACTAGAGGGTATTATGTTAAGTGAAATAAGTTGATCAGAGAAAGACAATTATCATATGAACTCTCTGATATGAGGAATTCAAGAGACAGGGCAGTGGGTTATGGGGGGAAGGGATGGAAAAAATGAAACAAGATGGAACCAGGGAAGGAGACAAACCATAAGAGACTCTTAATCTCAGGAAACAAACTGAGGGGTGCTGGGGGGTGGAGGGGAAGGGATAGGGTGGCTGGGTGATGGACAATGGGGAGGGTATGTTCTATGGTAAGTGCTGCGAATTGTGTAAGACTGATGAATCATAGACCTCTACCCCTGAAGCAAATAATACATTATATGTTAAATACATACATACATACACACATCCATAAATATATACTATGGGAGGTATGTAGACCAAGGCAATAAAGTTTAGAGTCCAGGAATAAACCTAAAAAAAATTAAATGAATGAATGAATGAATAAATAAATAAATAAATAAATAAAGAGTAATCTAGTAAGTAAATGTTTCTCTGAGTTCAGTGGGCCACTCTAGCAAATTAATTAGATCCACTGAGGAGGTCATGGGAACTTATGATATACAGGTAACAACTGGCACCCAAGGAGGAGAGCAGTTTTGTGAGACATCCCTTAAAATGTGGAATCTCATGCAGTCTTTAGGTAGACAGTGTTGGAAACGAGTTCAATTATAGGACAACCAGCCGATGCTGGAGAGTTGTTGGATGTGTGGGGAGCCCCTGCCCTGACACACATAAAAACTTACATGGCATTTGGTGATCATAACCCTTTTTTTTTTTTTTTTAATTTTTTTTTCCCAATTTATTTATTTTCAGAAAAACAGTATTCATTATTTTTTCACCACACCCAGTGCTCCATGCAAGCTGTGCCCTCTATAATACCCACCACCTGGTACCCCAACCTCCCACCCCCCCGCCACTTCAAACCCCTCAGACTGTTTTTCAGAGTCCATAGTCTCTCATGGTTCACCTCCCCTTCCAATTTACCCAAATTCCCTACTACTCAAGAAACACTGATTTAGACCATATGATGTTCTTCTTGTGGTTTTTCAAATTATAAAAACCATAATCTGAATAGTTTGACCTGTAATAGGGTCAGAAGTCAGATATTTGGGAAGTAACCTTGAGAACATCCTAAAATAGTGCTAAGTACCACAACGGAGGCTGGAGGCTAGGGTGTGGCTGATCCAAGGTTTTTAACCCTTTCAGTCTGTATATAATCTCTACACCAATCTGTCTGAACAGAGCAGAATCATATTCTACCATGATGAAATGGTAATTCTCGGTCCAATGTTATAACTTTCAGCTCAGTCTAACCTTCACGGAATACTTTCATCTTCCACCTAAGTTTTCACATACTTCTAGTGGTTTCTTTCAGGTGAAATCTGTAAATTAAAAAAACGATAAATCCGTAACTTCATTTTGAAAGAAGAGTTTTCTCACCTGTCAAAAGATTCTTTTAAGTATCTCTCAGATTAAAAATTAGCCTATTTTGATTATACCCAGTATATTATGGCTTAAGTTATAGGAGATAAAATAAATGCTGGCAAAAATGTATGAACATTTTGTGAATGAGTGATTCCTAGAATATTTCTTGACTCTAGCAATTTTGTTTCCCTTACCCTTGCTAGTGATTTACAATTTGTTTACAAGTTCTGCCTGCTATTGGAACATTGCTGCCAGGTGCAGATCTATTGGAGAAGATTTTATTGAAGAAGCTTTATTGCTTCTTTACAAATAACCTTTTGAAGTGCAGTTTAAATAGCATAAAATCCACTCATTATAAGTATACAATTCAATGACTTTTAGTAAATTTATATCGTTTCTCATTCGTCATTACGATCCAGATATAAAACATTTCCAGAATCCTGAAAATATTTCTCATGCTCACTTACAGTTAATTCTCACAACCACCCTAAGCCCTAAGCAACACTGATCTGCAATTTCTACACTTGCCTTTATAAGAAATTTTATTTAAATAGAATCATACAATATGTAGGCTTTTGTGTCTAACTTCTTTCACTAACGAATGTTCTTGAGGTTAATCCATCAGTAGGTCATTTTCACTCCTGGGTGGATTTCAGTGCACAGTTATATCTCACTTTGTTTATCCATTTACCAGTTTATGGCCATTTGAATTGTTACCTTTTTTTGGTTATTATGAATAGTGCTCCTCTAAGCGTTTGCATACAAGTCTTTGTGTGGAAATACATATTCACTTGGTTGGGGTAAATGTCCTGGTGTGGAATTACTGGGTCATCTAGTAGGTGTACATTTAACTACTTTTTTTTTTTTTTAGATTTTTTTTTTTTAATTTGTCAGAGAGAGAGAGAGAGAGAGAGAGAGTGAGAATGTAGGCAGAAAGAGTGGCAGGCAGAGGCAGAGGGAGAAGCAGGCTCCCCGCCAAGCAAGGAGCCCAATGTGGGACTTGATCCCAGAATGCTGGGATCATGACCTGAGCCGAAGGCAGCCACTTAACCAACTGAGCCACCCAGGCATCCCTGTACGTTTAACTTCTTAAAGAAAATACCAGACTCTCTGTAGTTACTGTACCATTTTACATTCATACCAGCAGTGTATATACTGGTCTAGTTTCTCCACATCCTTGCCAATACCTACTATTTTCAGGTTTTTTTGAACATAGCCATTCTAATGGGTCTAAGTGGTATCTCTTTGTGGTTTAAGTGTGCATTTCTCTAATGACTAATGAAATTAAGCATCTTTAAAGTGGTCTTCCTACAACTCCTTTGAGGAAATGTCTATTCGAATATACTGCACTAAGAAACCATTCAGATATCTCACCTTCGCTTTGCCTCTTGGTGACACTATTTTCCAGTTCCATGAAATGACAGTTATTTGATTGGTGAGCTATAAGAGTCCCTGTTCAGATATTTCAGTGGGCTGATGAGGAGATAAAAGACACTAACACTTTGGAAAGGTTTAACTTGAAATTACAAAGCTACCTTGGCCCTTAATATGTCTGAACCCATGTAGATCCTCTCTTGAATGCAGCTAATAGGTGCTGGACAACAATTCTAAAGCCAAAGATTTTTTTTTTTAAAGATTTTATTTATTTATTTGACAGAGAGAGATCACAAGTAGGCAGAGAGAGAGGAGGAAGCAGGCTCCCTGCTGAGCAGAGAGCCCGATGCGGGACTCGATCCCAGGGCCCTGAGATCACGATCTGAGCCAAAGGCAGCGGCCCAACCCATTGAGCCACCCAAATCTCCAAAAAATCTAACTTCTCTCAAGAGCTGACTTTGAAAAGGAATTCAGAAGGAATCTATCTGAATGAACTCTAGTTTAAACTACAAAGATGAAATGGTCCAGACAATGGACTATTATTGAGAAACAAAAAGCAATGAGCCATCTGCCAGAAAGAAAAAAGAAAAAGAAACTTAGATGCATGTTACTAATTAAAAGAACCAAACTGACAAGGCTACCTCCTGTATGATTCCAACTATGTGATATTCTGGAAGAAGCAAAACTCTGACACAGTAAAAAGATCAGTAGTTGCCAGTGGCCCCTGGGGAGTAAGAGACGAAAAGGTGGAACTCAGAGAATTTTTAGGGCAGTGCAATTACTCTGTATGATACTGTAATGATGGAGATGTGTCATTGTACAGCTGTCTACATCCACAAGATGTATAACACCGAGAATAAACTCTAAGGTCAATGATGGACTTTGGGTGATACTGATGTGTGAATGTACATTTATCAATTGAAATAAATGTACCACTCAAGTGGGGGACGTTGGTAATGGAAGAGGCCATGTGTGTGTGACAGCAGGGGGTAATGGAAAATCTCTGCACTGTCTGCTCAATTTTACTGTGAATCTAAAATTGCCTGAGAAATAAAGTCTACTAAAAACAAAACAAAACAAAAAAAAAACGAAGCATGTATATCTAGGGAAGATGTGCTCCTTGCAATCCCCAAGCAACCTAATGTCTGGGCCACCTCCTTTACTTTTCACACCCTCTCTGTCAAACCCTTAGTTTTGTGGAAAAGTCAATGAGTTGCTCTCTACACTAATTTCTTCAGCAGCCTGTGCATTTCTTTTTCTTTTAAACATGCATGCCACAAACCACTCTGCTTGTTAGTCACTCCATACACTACCTTTAAATTTGCAAAACTCCTGTTTGGAGGCCTGTGATTTTCATTGCTGTGGGCTTTTGTTGTTATTTGTTTCCAGTTAAACTAAAATAAAAAGATTCTTCTCGCCCTGTGAAACAGAAGATATGGCTATATAACAATGCTATAGCAATATTCTGTTTAGAAAAGTTACAGTTCGGTTCACACGCTTAAGAGATGCTATAGAAGAGATAATATAGAATTTACCAGTTTACCTTTGTTGGTTTGTATTGCAAACTCATTCCTGGAATGCTGTGAGGCAAAGATTTTTCTCTTTTGACTAGTTGAACAGCTACAGTTCATTTCTCTAGATTAACCTAGAACGAGTCTGAACAATTCTGAGCAGAACAGACTTGCTTACAGTTAGAGAGACTTAGGATTGCTCCAAACCGAGTCTTATGGCTTATTCCCTGCCACATCTCAAGCCACAGTGAAGCTGTGAAAAAAAAATGCCCATTGACAAGTGCTTCACCATTCTGGGACCCCACACTGTGTTGCTTCTAAATATATTGGTTCTGTGCTGATCAAGTGCAGACTAGGCTCCCGCTAATTTACCAAAATAAATCCCATTCCCACTGGACTGATTCTGTGACCTGATTCTGTGAAGGCTAAGAGCCCATCTCCTAGATACTCAGGTTTCTTAGGACCTGGCAGAGAGCCATGCAAATGGAATTCATTCAGTAATTACTTGTTGACTAAACAAACACTGAATGTTATCTTAACATGTTAAGTGTTAAGTTTGTGAAACATTGAATGAGTATCCAGAGAGACTACCTTCTAGCTCAGTATTTTCAGGCTTCTTTAAGTTTATTCCTTTTGGTGCAATACAGTTAAAATGAAGAAACCAGTGTTATATGTTCTGGAATGGTGCTAACACATAAATAAATACGGAATAACCAATACGTAACTGTGCCACTTTAATTCTCCTGTAATTACTCAAATGTATTTTATCTTGCAAACATACATTAGATTGGTTGTATAAATACTATGCCTAGAAAGGAAGGGTTGCATAGGTAAATCAGGAGGAAAGCTTACTTTCAAAGGAGCTTAGAATTCAGGGTAGGAGGCAAAGAGAGAGTTAAACAAATAATATAAGGGATTGAATGCAGGTAGGAGGCATGGGGTGGGGAAACAGAGAAAATACTGACTGTCAATAGAATCATCCTGAAACTTCCAAATGTGAGCATCAGTGATAACACCCAGTTTATACTCCCAGGAATATAGGGTTGTAAGCAGCAGCAGGTAAAAGGGACTCCTCCTGAGTCCCAGTGATGTGGCTCATGGTTAGGAGCACACCCTGCCCAGTTTAAGGGAGCCAAAGGATGTTAGAATGACGTATACAACCCTCTAGACCTGTCACGTTTTTCTGAGCATAGGCATATTAATTTATCATATTGCCTAAGTTTTTTTCTAGAGTCTATTATTTGTTGGTTTCAGATTTGAGGTTTATAGAAGCCATGTTATTTTATTGGATAGAAATTAAATTGAAAATGTGGAACCTCTAGGGGTCACCAGGGCTGCTCAGTAGGTTGAGAGGCCAACTCTTGATTTCGGCTCAGGTCATGATCTCAGGGTGGTGGGATCAAGCCCGGTGTCAGGCTCCTTGCTTAGTAGGAGTCTGCTGGAGAGTCTCTCCCTCCCTCTCCCCTGACACTACTCTCTCTCTCTCTCTACTCAAGTAAACTAAACAGAAAAAAAAAAAAAGAAAAAGAAAAAGAAAAGAAAATGTGTAGCCTATAGAAATGAAATGTACTCATTCATTTTTGACTTGACTTTTGGGGGTGCTGTGCTATTCTAGAGGTTCACAAGTATTGCAGATGACACCTCCCTGCCTATCTTTATTGTCTTTTAGTAAATGAAATGCACCATCCTTTACTTGACCCTTTTAGGAAAAGGGCTGCAAAGGCTGTTGACACCTTTTTAATTCAAACAGGAGAGTAAAATTTTAACATTTTTCCCATACGAATATTTTAAAAATTTATTTAAATTTATTATTTATATTATTATATATTATATTATATTATATATTATATATTATTATATATTATATTATTTATATTTATTATATAAATATTTATTTATTAAATTTATTTGCATTTATTTAAATTTATTTTTTAATCACTGGCAGTTGTAAGGTATTACAGAGAAGTCCTGCATATCCTTCACCAAGCTTTCCCTAATGGATAAATTTTACCTAATTATAATTCCATATCCAAACCAGGAATTTGGCACTGGCACAGTCTGTGCTTATATTTCTGAGTCATCTTATCTTCTGGGTTGTTTTATAGCCATGGTAGCAATCAATACAGAACTATCCCGTGACTACAAAAATCTCCCTTGTGCGGGTTCCGTTTCCTCTCATCCTCCTCCCTGTCATCCCAGACTATCCCCAGTTGCTGGCAACTGCTACTTTGTTTTCCATCCCTATATTTTTATTTTAAAATGTCTTGTGAATAAATTCACTTAACGATGTTAAGATAACATTCAGTGTTTGTTTAGTCAACAAGTAATTACTGAATGAATTCCATATGCATGGCTCTCTGCCAGGTCCTAAGGAACCTGGGTATCTAGGAGATGGGCTCTTAGCCTTCACAGAATCAGGTTGGCATTTTAATAGCTTATCCCTTTTTATTTTTGTAGAGTGTTTCATGATCTGAATGTACCAGTTTGTTCCACCATTGAGGGGCATTTTAAGTTGTTTCCAGTTGTAGGCTATTACAAATAAGGTTGTTGCAAATGATGGGGTATAGGCTTTTGTGGGAACATTAGTTTCATTTGATTAGATAAATGTTCAAGAGTACAAATTGCTGAATCATATAGTAAGGTATGTTTAATATTTTAAGAAGCTGCCAATATATTTTTCAGACTGACTGTATGATGTGACACTCCTACTAGCAATGGGGCAAGATCCAGTGTCTCTGAATCCTCGTCAGCATTTGATATTGTCACTGTTTTCTCTTGAGCTAATCTGATAGGTGAATAATGATATCTCATGGTAGGTTTAATTTGCATTTCCCTAATGGCCAGTAATGTTGAACATGTTTCTATGTGCTCATTTGTCATCAGTATATCATTTCCAAGGAAATGTCTCTGAATGTATTTGTCACTTATTTTATTGAATTGTTTTTTTAATGTAGAGTTCTGAGAATTAGTTAAATGTTCTAAATATGAGTCCATTGGAGGATGTGTGGTTTGCAAAGTTTTTCTCCCAATCCATAAAATATATGGACATCCTCTTTGGGGTCTTTGGTACGGCAAAAGTATTTAATTATGATTAAGTCCAATTTAGAGGTTTTTTAAAAAAATAATGCTTTTCAAATTATATCTAAAACTACTCATTAAATCCAGGTTCTGAAGTTTTTCTTCTGTCATCTAAAAGTTTCAGACTTTTGTGTTTAAGACATAACTCTATAACTCAATGAATTAGTTTTTGTAGAAAGTATGAGACTTAGGTTGATGGTTTTGTTCATAGATGTTCAATTGTTCCAGAACTATTTGTGGAAAAGAGTATTCTTACTCCACTGAATTGTATCTGCATCTTTGAAAAAAATCAGCTGGGCATACTAATCTGTTCCATTTAATTATGTGTCTGTTGTTCTAAAATGCCATATGATCCTGATTGGAGCTATGTATTAAGTCTTGAAATTGGGTAGAATAATTCCTCTCTATCTATCTATCTATCTATCTATCTATTTATAAGTAGGCTCCATGTCCAGTGTGGAGCCCAATGCTTGAACTCATGATTCTGAGTTCAAGACCTGAGTTGAGATCAAAAGTTACAATCTCAGCAGACTGAACCACCCAAGCACCCCTCTTATTTTTTAAAATTACTCATAGCTATACTGGTTCCTTTGCTTTCCCATGTAAATTTTTAAATAATTTTGTCTACATCTATCTATAGAAACTCTCATTGAGATTTTGATAGAAATTGCATTAAACCTGTATACAAATTTCAGGACAATTAACACCCTTACTATGTTGAGTCTTTTAATCCATGACTAATTCTCTCTATTTAGAGATTTTTAAAATTTATTTTATTAGCATTCTGTTGTTTTCAGGATACAAATATAAGTTATGTTGGAGATATATATGTACCTATAGTAATTATAAATAGTATTACATTTTTAATTTGGTTTCTACAAGTGTGTTGCCATTATACAGAAATATAATTTATTTGTATGTTTATCTTGTGTTGTGTGACCTTTTTGAACTTATTAGTTCTAGGAATGTTTTTGTAAGTGTTCTTGGGATTTTCTATGTAGACCATAAAATCATCTGCAAATAGGAATAGTTTTACTTCTTTCTTTCTAAATTATATGACTTTTATTCCTTTTCTTTCTTTGTAGCACTGGCTAAAAGAGAGATGAAAGAAGACACTGACTGGGTGGTTACGGCCATCTTCAGGGAAACCGTGAGGCATCTAACTTGGCAAAATCAAAGGTACAGCTAGATTATCAAACCCTTGTATCAAACCCTTTTTTAAAAAAAGATTTATTTACTTATTTATTTGAGAGAGAGAGAGAATGGTGGATGGGTCAAAGGGAGAGGGAGACTCTCAAGCAGACCCCCTGCTGAGTGCAGAGCCCAAGGTGGGGCTGGATCTCACCACCCTGAGATCACTACCTAAGCAGCTAAAATCAACAGTTGAGTGCTTAACCGACTGAGCCACACAGGTGCCCCTCAAACTCTCTAAACAGGTAGAAGAAGGAAGTGAAGAGATTGTTTATAAGCACAATGAGAAAGACCTCTTCATATTTAAGAAGAAAATTAAGAAAGTAATGTGACACACTGGATAAGAAAGCTACATACCAAAGAAAGCTTTTCTTAATTTCTTTTTCTTACTTTTCCCCCAAATTGGAAGGTAGCACTCATATTTTACATTTTGAAATTAGAATTTTAATCCCATTTTACAGTCTAAATTCTAAGATTTAAAAAATATCTAATAGCAGAAAGTGTTTTTTTGGCACTGGTTTTGAAATTATTTATTTTTAAGACAAAAACAAATCTGCTCTATTTAAAATTATTATTTTTACTTTTTCACTTTTTATTTTCTCATTTTTGTTAAACAACAGATCTATACCTTTTCATAAATTCACCTTGCCCAGAGTTATCAAACATCTCCTTTATAGAGAAATCTATTGGAGGATGTTTAAAGGAGCTTCTTCAGATCAAAGCAAAGGTGAATGATCAAGAAAAATATTTCTAAATAATTTCTAAGGTTTGACAAATTTTAGTCATCCCCTTGCTTACTCACTGTAAGTAACAGTGGTAAAAACAAACACAACTGCTACTTTAAGCATATTTATTAAGAGCTATGTAGGGTGGAAATTTTGTTAAGTGTTAAAAAAAATAAGCAAACAATAGACAACTGAAAAGCGGGGCTGTAGTGGGTGGTTGAAGCATCTTTCTGTTAAATCTGGTCATGAATGCTTCCCTCACACAAGGAGTTGCATCATTTCTTTGGGGATTTTGTTGTCATGACAACAAGTTTTACAGGAGCATTTTCAGACTCCATAGTTAGAATTGCACAAAAAAGACTTTGATATAATGAACACAGGTGAGCTTTAGTGATTACATTTAGATAAAGGTCCCCTGATTTATCATAGCCACATCCTTGAAAAAAATTAAAAATATGACCCATTTCTGGGGAAAGTCATTTTAGTATGAAGTTTGGTTTTTTTCTTTTCCTTAAGAAAATGAATTTTAAAAGACTTCAGACTGGGGACGCCTGGGTGGTTCAGTTGGGTAAGCATCTGCCTTTGTCTGTGGTCATGATTCCAGGGTCCTGGGATCCAGTCCTGCACAGGGCTCCCTGCTCAGTGGGGAGTCTACTTCTACCTCTGCCCCTACTTTCCAACCTTGTATGCATGTGCTCACACAAGCTCTCTCTCAAATATAAATTAATAAAAATCTTAAAAAAAAACACTCCAAAATTGTCTCAGTTTAAATATTATTAGATTTCAAGGTAATTTATAATGGATAAGATACAATGACATCTAATACATGAAAGGACTTGAAGTTATAGTCTATCTCTTGTAGTGGTGAATTTTGATAAGTACTAGTAAGCTAAATATTGTTGCAAGTATAGGTTGAACATGAAATATTGTAAAGAATATGATACCTAGGGGTGCCTACGTGGCTCAGTGGGTTAAGCCTCTGCCTTCGGCTCAGGTCATGATCGCAGGGTCCTGGAATCGAGCTCCATGATGGGCTCTCTGCTCATCAGGGAGCCTGTTTTCCCCTCTCTCTGCCTACCTCTCTGTCTACTTGTGATCTCTATCTGACAAATAAATAAAATCTTAAAAAAAAAGAATATGATAGTAATCTGCATTGGGCATTATTTTATATTCCTTGAAAATCTCTCTCATTAAAATCTCTTGAAAAACCTTTCTCACTAATGTTGGGACAAACCCACCTCTCTGATCATCCTATTTCTCTACTGCAAATAGCTTCAAGATAACCGGCAACTCTGTGTTAATTACAAATGCAAACTCCTATTATATTGTTTTGTAGTTGTGCATTTATAGATAATCATCTTCAAAATAATTAACACATCAAGTTTTATCTTAGAATGTTCGTAATTATCTTTTTTCTAAATAGAGATGGGCAACAAATCAATATTTTGTGTTTTTAAAAATCATTTTTTTCTATTCTATTCACTGCTCGAGCCCCATCCATTTCATCTGCATTTCAAATGTCTCAAACTTTTTTTTAATTTTTAATTTTTTATAAACGTATAATATATTTTTATCCCCAGGGGTACAGGTCTGTGAATCGCCCAGTTCACACACTTCACAGCACTCACCAAAGCACATACCCTCCCCAATGTCCATAACTCCACCCCCCTTCTCCCAATCCCCCTCCCCCCAGCAACCCTCAGTTTGTCTTGTGAGATTAAGAGTCACTTATGGTTTGTCTCCCTCCCAATCCCATCTTGTTTCCTTTATTCTTCTCCTACCCCCTTAAGCCCCCATGTTGCATCACCACTTCCTCATATCAGGGAGATCACATGACAGTTGTCTTTCTCCACTTGACTTATTTTGCTAAGCATGATATGCTCTAGTTCCATCCACGTTGTCGCAAATGGCAAGATTTCATTTCTTTTGATGGCTACATAGTATTCCATTGTGTATATATACCACATCTTCTTGATCCATTCATCTGTTGATGGACATCTAGGTTCTTTCCATAGTTTGGCTATTGTAGATATTGCTGCTAGAAACATTTGGGTGCTTGTGCCCCTTCGGATCACTGTTTTTGCATCTTTAGGGTAAATACCTAGTAGTGCAATTGCTGGGTCATAGGGCAGTTCTATTTTCAACATTTTGAGGAACCTCCATGCTGTTTTCCAGAGTGGTTGCACCAGCTTACATTCCCACCAACAGTGTAGGAGGGTTCCCCTTTCTCCGCACCCTTGCCAGCATCTGTCATTTCCTGAGTTGTTAATTTTAGCCATTCTGACTTGTGTGAGGTGGTATCTCATTGTGGTTTTGATTTGTATTTCCCTGATGCCGAGTGATATGGAGCACTTTTTCATGTGTCTATTGGCCATCTGGATGTCTTCTTTGCAGAAATGTCTGTTCATGTCCTCTGCCCATTTCTTGATTGGATTATTTGTTCTTTGGGTGTTGAGTTTGCTAAGTTCTTTATAGATTTTGGACACTAATCCTTTATCTGATATGTCATTTGCAAATATCTTCTCCCATTCTGTCAGTTGTCTTTTGGTTTTGTTAACTGTTTCCTTTGCTGTGCAAAAGCTTTTGATCTTGATAAAATCCCAATAGTTCATTTTCGCCCTTGCTTCCCTTGCCTTTGGCGATGTTCCTAGGAAGAAGTTGCTGCGGCTGAGGTCGAAGAGGTTGCTGCCTGTGTTCTCCTCAAGGATTTTGATGGATTCCTTTCTCACATTGAGGCCCTTCATCCATTTTGAGTCTATTTTTGTGTGTGGTGTAAGGAAATGGTCCAATTTCATTTTTCTGCATGTGGCTGTCCAATTTTCCCAACACCATTTATTGAGGAGGCTGTCTTTTTTCCATTGGACAGTCTTTCCTGCTTTGTCAAAGATTAGTTGACTATAGAGTTGAGGGTCTATTTCTAGGCTCTCTATTCTGTTCCATTGATCTATGTGTCTGTTTTTGTGCCAGTACCATGCTGTCTTGATGATGACAGCTTTGTAATAGAGCTTGAAGTCCGGAATTGTGATGCCACCAACTTTGGCTTTCTTTTTCAATATTCCTTTAGCTATTCGAGGTCTTTTCTGGTTCCATATAAATTTCAGAATTTTTTGTTCCATTTCTTTGAAAAAGATGGATGGCACTTTGATAGGAATTGCATTAAATGTGTAGATTGCTTTAGGTAGCATAGACATTTTCACAATATTTATACTTCCAATGCAGGAGCATGGAACATTTTTCCAAATGTCTCAAACTTTTAAGGAGACTTTAAGAAATACTACAAAACACTTCTGATTACTTTTCATGGGCCAAGACTTAGAGATCCAACTATAGTTGTGAATGACTGGGAGATGTTGAGTTTTAGCAGGGTGGCAATATGGCTGGCCAAATATACTGGGATACCTTTGCTAAATAGAAGTTGCAGAATGAATTTTGGGAGATGATTTCCAATCCAGATTCCTAGTAAAATTTTTATGATGCTATTTTATGCTTAATATTCCAAAGTAGTATGTGAGATAACTGAATGCTTCAATTAAGAAGCTACTTGGTAAAAACATCCTTTTCCTCAGTGTGCAAGACACATAGCTAATTCACTTAATGAGTTTACAGAGCTGGGCTAAAGGAAAGGTCTTCACTAAATTAGCTGTTAGTTTGCAGATAAGATTTTCACTGATCTCCCCATAAATCTATACCTGAATCTCAAACGTACTTACTCGAAATCTATTATTTGTTAAATGCTAAACCACTTTTTATTGGGGGAGTTTAAAATAAGTAGTCATTATTTAAAATATGACATAGCAAGTGCTATAAAAGAACTATGAAGTATGTTTGGAATTCAAGAGAAGAAGGTGGCCCTGGAATCCAGTGGCTAGAACTTCAATGGAGATGGTATGGAAGCACTGGGGAAAAGTGCAGAAAAATAAGGTACAAACAGAGGTTCACATGGGAAATGATGTCATGAATTGAGGGGAATGGCTTGACCACATCATACATATATTACAGAGGAGTGCATAAAGCTTAAGAAGGCTAAAATAAGGAGGACCTTGACTTTACTAAATAGAATGTGTTCTGAATCTATTAAGAAAATGCTGAACCACTGAAGGTGCAAGCAAGAAAGTGACATGGTTAAGGTTGTGGTATAGGACAATGAATTTCACTGTATGTGTAAAGAGAATCAGAGGCAACGAAAAATGGAGACAAAGAAATAAGCATATATTTTAATAAGAATGTAATGATGAAAAGAAAATAGACCTGGATGAGAGGGCCTTTGGAGTCAAAGGTTTTGGACTTGGTGATTAAATATCTGCATCATTATTACATCAAAGTCAGGCAGACAAACTCATCAGAGACTGTGTTTGTGTGAATACAAAAAGTTCATTGTTTTGATAAGCTAAATTAAAAAGTTTACAAGAGAGATTATCTTTTTTTATTATATTAATCACCATACAGTACATCATCAGTTTTTTGTTTTTGTTTCTTTTTTTTTTTTTTAAAGATCTTATTTATTTATTTGACAGAGAAAGAGCAAGAGAGGGAACACAAGGAGGGAGTAGTGAGAGAGGGAGAAGCAGGCTTCCCACTGAGCAGGGAGCCTGATGTGGGGCTCCATCCACAAACCCTGGGATCATGACCTGAGCCAGCCACAGACGCTTAACCGACTGAGCCACCCAGGAGACCTCCATCATTAGTTTTTGATGTAGTGTTCCATGATTCATTGTTTGCATGTACAAGTAAGATTATATGAAAGGGGCTGGAAATGATAATGTAGACCAGTTTTATGGGTATTTGTAGGGCCAACTCCTTATTGGTCAGTTACTAATGGGTGTCAACAGGTTAATTAAGCTCAGTGTGTCTCAGTTTTATCATGAGTACAACACTAATAATGCCTGCCTCATTGGGTTGTTATGAAGATAAAATGATTGGATACTAGTACCTAGCTTGTGGTAAGGAATTTTCACTAGTCATTATTGTAGTGATGATCATCAATATTTGTCAGGTGTTCTCATGATGACTGTCAGGGTCAAAAAGAAAATGAGGAACTAGCAAACAAGACAGAGGAAGAAGGACAACCGGAGACATACAAGGTGGCTAGAATTCACAGGAAGATGGTAACTTGGTTTCTAGGGTCATAAGGGGGAATTGCCAATAAATTTGGAAAGTAGAACCTTTGAGATTATAGATTCAGTAGAGAAGTAATGGCAGACAGGCTGCAAAGGGTTAAGAGGTAAAAAGTGGAAAAAAAAAAAGAGGCAAGGCTATTTATCCTATTTGTTCAAAAACAACTGGGGGAAGAAGAAAACAACTGGTACTGAAGGGAAAGAAAGGAATGAGGTTAAGTGGCTGATCTGACAGCAGTGGCATGAGGCACATTTAAGATTAGTCTGTTTCTGTGTATTATGAAAGGTGAATGTGTTGTTGAGATGTTGTTTTATACTGAGAGCCTTTTTTTCAAGACTTCCCAGGAAAATTTTACTAGAGAACCTGGGTGTACACACAGTTTTGTTTTGTTTTTAATGATTCATGCTATAACACCATTGTTTACAAATGGAGGTTTGTGATAATCCTTTGAAGTTTTCATATGCTTGACAGTTGTGACATCTTTATTTTCAGTAAAAGGTGGATGATAATCTAGCAGTGTTCTGTTTCATGTTTTCATTCTATTTCATTTCATGTTGTTATTTTTAATTCATCAACCAATACATGTTTATTGGTCCTCTGTACAGGCAATGCTTGGTATAGTGGGAGACACAAATATATAAAGGATTTCTCTTTCATTGAATACATGAGACAGTTAGAATCTGGGTAATTTAAATACATTTTCTAAGACACTGGAGAAATATACTTTTCTAAAGGCGGAGAATTTGTGTTGTTATTTATTCTGGTGGGAAGTTACATAGTTTGCTTAAAGACTTCAAATTGTTTCAGCAATGGTACATTTTTTTTTAAGATTTTATTTATTTGACAGAGAGAGAGAGAGAGAGAGAGATCACAAGTAGGCAGAGAGGCAGGCAGAGAGAGAGGAGGAAGCAGGCTCCCCGCTGAGCAGAGAGCCGACGTGGGGCTCGATCCCAGGACCCTGGGATCATGACCTGAGCTGAAGGCAGAGGCTTTAACCCACTGAGCCACCCAGGCACCCCAGCAATGGTTTACATTTTTATCTGATTTATTTCAGAAATTTTAAGAGTGCTACAGATAGTCACATATATATGCACTCTAGTAATATGGCTCTTTTGGGAAATGTTTTATCAGAATTACAGAATGTTGTAAAAACTATATTCTTTTGAAGGGCATCTCCACTCTTTCCACAATTTGGCTATTGTGGACATTGATGCTATGAACATTGGGGCCCTTTAACAGACAAATGGATAAAGAAGATGATGTCCATATATATGATGGAATATGACTTAGCCATCTGAAATGATCAATACCCAACTTTTGCATCACCATGGATGGGACTGGAGGAGATTATATTGAGTGAAATAAGTCAAGCAGAGAGAGTCAATTATCATATGGTTTCACTTACTTGTGGAAAATAAGGAATAGCACGGAGGACAATAGGAGAAGGAAGGGAAAAATGAAGGGGGGGCAATCAGAGGAGAGATGAACCATGAGAGACTGTGGACTCCGAAAAACAAACTGAGGGTTTTAGAGGGGAGGGAGGAGGGGGGAGGGTGGATAGGTTGGTGCAGTGATGGGTATTAAGGAGGGCATGTATTGGACGGAGCACTGGGTGTTATACGTAAACAATGCATCTTGGAACACTGTATCAGAATCTAATGATGTAATGTATGATGACTAACATAATAATAAAAAAACTATATTCTTTATTTTCAATAAATATCATGGTTACAATTCACTGTTAAAAACATTTGTGAGTACAGTAGATAACATAACAGACTCCATTTTTAGTGTCACTTTATATTCTTATTTACCCACAAATAGCTAAGGTAGAATTACAGAGCTAAAATTATGGAATTATCCTAAATGACAGTGTCTTGCTGCAAGTTGACATGTGGAAGAGAGATGCTGTGGCCCTTTCTTTGCCAGTATGACTGATGGTAATTATCATCTGTGTGTGGGGCTGTGGCTCAGAGGATTGATCAATACCAAGGGGCAGGCCTCACCACACTGTATCCATGTAACATTGATCTTTGATTTGTGGTTGAAACCATTGTCCACTATAATTTTGTAACAGATGAATCATATATTTACTTTTGTGGTTGAGAGTTACTGATATCTCTTATTCAGATCTATATTCTCAGTAATTATGTCAAAGAAGTCAGGTGGCAACCCAAACAGTCTGTTGTTAAATATTCCTTCAAGAGCAACAAGGCCATCTGGAAGCTTAAAAGATGCAGGCTTTATTGACCACATAACTGCTTACCACCACGATTCTGATATGCTTACTCAAGGCCAAAGAGTAAGGCCACACTCCACCTTCTGTCCGCTCAGTTGGCTACCTGTGTGGCCTCTTCACCAGACCTGTGCCCAGTAGGGACTAACAAGTAAGCAAAACATATTTTTGGTTCTCCCGGAAGCTCCTCCTCCTCTTCATATTCCTTGGACCATCAGTCCAAGGCTTAGTTTCCATGTAGAAATCCATGTCAATATACAGAAATGTATGCCTTCTTAATAGAGAATATCTCTTATATCCTTTCTGAAAACTAAACCAAACTAAATCAGACAAAACAAGGCAAAATTTATGCTTATTTTGAGCAGGATATAGTTTTCCACGGCTATGGATTTGTTGCTGTGTCTTAGTAATATGTATGTGTGTGTGATACTATATTTCTTTTTAAGCTCAAAGATCTAAGTTCAATTTCTCAAATCTCTGTGTATCTATATGAGACATCTGAGTATGTTCTGACCCCTTTCTTAGCTATTTTATCCTGTGAATTTCCAGACACTTTTTAATCGATGACCTTTGCATGCTTCAAAGTAGTTGTTTATAAGTTGTGACTGATAATTTTGTTTCTCTCTCTCCATTTGCACTTGGAATCCCTCTACACTGGATCATCAAAAAATGTAGAAACAGCCTTCTCTTTGAGTTCTTCAGTTCCTCTCCAGGACTTTAAGGTGGGAAACTTCTATTTTCTGAACTCTTCATTCTTCTTTCCTTCTTAGTTGACCCCTACACTATGATGATGACTTCCTAACAACTAGGATACATTTTGGCCTTTGGCAAAAGAGATTTGGAAGTCTTTAATCTAATCCCTTGGAAGAGAGGTGGTGGTCATCTGAGATTTTCCCTGACCTTGTGCTCTAGCTAATTTTTCCAGACGAGGACTTTCCTTCCTTATTTCAACTTTCTCATTCCTTATGTCTGAGTCCTGGATTTGGTCACCTGCCTATATCCCTGCCTTGATCTTGGCATCCTCCTCCCAATCACAAGTCCTTGACCCCAAACTCCTGGCTATTGTAATAGTTCTGGTACCTGCTGACAAATTTCCAAGCATCCCATTACCCAGCCCAAAACCCCATAGTGCTTTGTGCTCTTAAGAGATACTCATTTTCTCCGATGCTGAGGCCAATATCTTGTTACTGTGAATTCCTCCTGCTCTCTTACTTCACATATTCAGCCAACTGGCACATTCTACAGATTGTTCACCATGTCTTGATGCTGCCCCTGATTTGATCCCATGGCTATTACTCTGAATCAACTCCCATTTTCTCTTATATGAAGTATTAGAATACAGTTGGTCTTATGAGCACTGGTAATCTCTCATTCTAATTGTCCTAAGTCCATTCCTCTATGATAATGACCGAAAGAAGTAGTAACTTCTTTGCTATCTGTCTACTGACTTTATGAGAGTAAGACTCACACTGTATCAGGACACTATTTATATATATGCCTGGTGCTATTTTCAGTGCTTTATAAATATTAACCAATTTAATGCTTACAATAACCCTACCTTGCAATAATCCTACTTTTATAGAAGAGAAAACTGAGGCACAGAGGTGATCAGTCACTTCTTCAAGATTTTCTAGCTAGTGCAATGATAGTACATTGTACAGTGTACTGTGTATAGATAGTACAATATACTGTATCTGTACACTATCTGTACAGTATACACTATCTGTATATCTGTACACTATCTGTCTACAGATAGTACAAAGGCTGTCTAACTTCGGTGTCTTCTATAACTTCTCTAAGAGTATTATCTCCTCTCCAATGATATTTATAAATATTCAACAAATTGCACATAAAATAGCACTAATCACCTGGGTTCACATTTTGCTTTAAAGAAACTTGCCTTTTCCCATTTTGAATACCTAATGTTATTTAGACAGGTTTGTTTTCTCTGTTTTCTTAGACATGAAGTATTTTTGGATATTAGTTGTACCAGTAATATTTGCACCCAATCTATGGAAGTTATTAAAACCTAATAGTTTAGGATATACTACCTTGAAATAATGAGTTTTCAACAAGGAGAAACTACAGTGAGGAATAAGAGGCAGCTGTGAAATACCAGGGGGCTTTGAAAAGAAGCACCACATTTTATGTGTATATGTACTAGGAAGGTAGGCAGAAGGTATGTGAGGTCAGACAAGGAAGGGCAGCAGCAGGAGACAGAAAAGGAGAAGCACAGTCCAGGATCGGTTCAACTTGCTCAATGGATGGTAACCTGTGAACTCTGCAAGTGTCATTTTGGCACGGAAATGCCCTTACTATTAATTGGACAGTAGCATTGCATAAGGAATCCTATGTAATTGGGTAGGATGCTTCTCCTATTGGGCTGGTGTAATGCCAAGAGATAAGAAAAAAAAAATGAGAGAAATATAAGAAAATACATAGGGAAACGTTTTCTAAGTGAAAAAATTTTAAGTAACCTCAAATTTTCTCTCATAATATTTGCTCTTGTGATGATTAAATGTGACAAGGTTGAAACCTGAACAAACTTGCAGTTGGATTATTTATCCAAATTTGGTCTAAAGACAGATTAATATGTAAAACTCCTTCCATTGTCACCGAGAGAGAGACATTACTCTAAAAATAGTGACTATTAAAAAACGTGCTAGACTGTGGGTAGAAAGTGTCATTCTCCTTGCTGTGTTTTTAATATCTGTAAATATGATCTCCACGGCATATTATCTACCAGGAGTGTGCTAGTTCACCTTTGGTGAGGTATTTCTTTACCGCCTATTGATTTGTTTTATTAGTGAAAAATGAAGGTTAAAGATGGCATTTGCTATAAACACTAAGTCAATATGCTGAACCTTGAGTGGTACATGAGAAAAGATCCTTTTTAAGGAGACTTTTTATCATCTCTCTACTTGTTCTACTCATGTATAGAAACAGGAAGCACAGAAAATGAAAGAAAGGGTCCAAATAAAAGAAAGTTTTGCTCTATTTAATGATGATCATGACTCCCATTTGAATTTTGTTTTTTTCCTAAAATATCACACACTCCTATACACAAATGTACGTGTAAATATAAATGAAATGCTTTGGGATTATCTTAGTAGCCATGCTTATCTGTGAGGCTACCAACAGTGGCTGTATTTACAGATTCCTTATCATGAAATAAAGCAACATGACAAAAAAAGTGAAAAACTCCTGAACCTTACACTGGCTCTATTTTTATATACTTTGTGTGGCAGGAATGCCCAGCTTTTTTTTTTTTTTTTTTAAATAGTATTCATTTGACAGAGATCACAAGTAGGCAGAGAGGCAGACAGAGAGAGAGGGAGAGAAGCAGGCTCCCTACCGAGCAGACAGCCCGATGCGGGGCTCGATCCCAGAACCCTGGGATCATAACCTGAGCCAAAGGCAGAGGCTTAACCCACTGAGCCACCCAGGTGCTCCCTGCCCAGCATTTTTATACCCTCATTCAAAGCTGATAATTAATCTTTAATAAAAAAAACCACACAGTTGTTTTTCGAAGACTAGTTCTTTTTTTTTTTTTTAATTTTTTGTATCTTTTCAGCATAACAGTATTCATTGTTTTTGCACCACACCCAGTGCTCCAGGCAATCCGTGCCCTCTCTAATACCCACCACCTGGTTCCCCCAACCTTCCACCCCCCGCCCCTTCAAAACCCTCAGATTGTTTTTCAGAGTCCATAGTCTCTCATGGTTCACCTCCCCTTCCAATTTCCCTCAACTCCCTTCTCCTCTCCATCTCCCCTTGTCCTCCATGCTATTTGTTATGCTCCACAAATAAGTGAAACCATATGATAATTGACTCTCTCTGCTTGACTTATTTCACTCAGCATCGAAGACTAGTTCTTATTACTGACTAAGTATATATTCTGCTCCAGAAAAAAAAAAAAATGGAAAGACATCAAGCTGAGATGGAGATGAAAGGGATGGAGATGAAAATTACAGAGGTCATAACTCATTTGGATTTCTTGGTTCCGCTCAATCAGCATTCTAGCAAGGGTTTGGGTGAGTAGGCAGCTCTCCACCTTCTTCTCTGGGCTTCAGAGTATCCTTGAACCATACTAGATTGTCTTCACAAAGCAACCATGCAAATTGCCCTCAATTCAAAATACTAGCCTGGGCTACCAGGGGGGACTAGCTCTGCTTTGTTCCCCACACTGAAATGCAGTGAGTGAAGATTATTATTATTATTTTTAAGAAATCTGAATATTTTTTAGAAACCCTTAAGATTATTTTTTAGGAAATCAAATTATTGATCATTTGGGACAAACTAACTATTAAACATGATAACCTTCTCATGGCATATCCAGAACTGACCACATCTATATCTCTGAGGGCCCTTTCCAAGCTGGTTCAATTTTCTGTCTCTGGAGTCTCAGAATCTTGCTTACTTTAGTATTTGATCCCTAAAGAAATCACGTTTCTTTTTTTTAACACCTTCTTCCTCTGTGGGGCAAAAATACTTATGATAATAATAATGTAGTAATCCAAAATAACTATTTCCAGATTCTTTCTTTAGTTTTATAACAAATAAACAACTAAAAACAAAAGATAAAAATTAATTGGAAACAATTATTCATGTTCAGGAAGCCAGTTTCCCTATGAACTAAAATTTGCACTTACCAAAGAAAAATATACCTTACAGTTTATATTTTTTTTACTGCTTTGAATTGGAAACAAAATCTATTTATAATATATATTATTTATACATCTTTAATTAAAACTCAGCAATAATGTAGAATATATTTAGAACTTAGATGAACAAAAAGACCTTGTGAGACATATATTTATCATCGATGTTTTAGGAATTGCCAATTAATGGTGTTAATAAAATGCAGACTGATTTTTATTTAGTTTTATTATTCTTTTCAATTTTGTAGAGTCAAAGCACCCCTTAATGCTGCACCATGGAAGAACTCTCTCAACCACTGGCCTTGGTACCACCCTGCTTGTAGGATACACCTAGTAGCTTAAATTAGCACCTCTTACATAACTGAAATTGATTTAGGTCAGATGAGTACTTTTTGGTGCATAGCAGCTAGTCACCAACACCCCCCACAACACACACCCACATATTTCTTTCAAATTGTAATAAAAATGATCTTCATGGGAATGAGAACTTTTACTATAAATGTTTCTTTCTGAAACTCACTGTGAGAACAATACTTCTGTCTGATCTACCAGCCAGCTTGAGGATAATGGATTATGCTGGCCACGATGTGATTTATCCCTACATTTCCTCTAGAAATCAGCTTAGGCCAATTCTCTACTGTTACACCAAGCTTCAGGACTGAGAAACCTGGAAATTTCTCTCTGCTCATAGCTCAACTAGAGAAGAGGTTTTCCTGGTCCAGATTAAATGGATTACAATTATACATAGACAAAAGTATAATGATCTAATATTCATTTTAAAGCTGTTATCTCCAGTGAAGGGGAACAGAAAATAGAATATCTAGAGAAAGGAACATGCATGAATATCATGTTAATAGCTTTCTTGCTGGTTAGGACACAGTGAGCGAATAAAAGTAGTGTAATAATTTAGCAAGACAGAGGATATTAAAATGAATCATTACCAAAATGGGACCTAGGCCAATAATACTGGTGTCAATTCCTTTTGCAAACTTTATCATGTTGAGGACTAGGAGTTTTTATTTGCTGAGTTGTTAAGATCAGTATTTATGGAAGTTTTTATTGTTAAGCACTGGATCTAAAAATCTAAAAAGCCAGAAAGCTGCCATTACTGCTTTCAATCATTTCCTTTTGTACTATAAAGGTAGCTGTGTGAGAGTTCTTTTGTGTTCTTTTCAAGACCGAATGATCTGTTGATCTATGTATCATCCATCTACACACACACATGCACATGCACACACACACGTGCATAAGTACACATAAAAGTTTGTGTATGGGGAGAGGGCAGCAGGAGCTATATTAGTTATTAGTTTTGCATTCCCATTGTGTGAATTACAGAAGTATTATAGCCTCAAAGCCATATTTAGTCAAAATAATTATTTACCTACATGTCTGCGGCAAAAAATTACAAAGTTTCAAGAAACTGGAAAAACACAACTTAATATGAGATAACTGATTTCTGTAACTACATGAAGGAAAAGTAGTACTTATGTAAATAATGTCTATAAAATTATTTTTACCCCAGTTTAAGCATTCTAGGAAAAAGGAATAGTTTTTTGATTTGAGAACCTTCAGTTAATCTCTGAACAGAGTTTAATCTAGACTCAACTGTACTAAATATAATTGTCATGAAAATGGGGTCAAATAGCTTCTTTACATATATAGGGAGTGCATATATAATCTCCCTATATGAGGTATATCACATGTATACAAGTATTAAATATATAATAATGATGTATATGTATGTGTATAATTACATACATAATAAGTATGTATTACCTACATAAATAAAATTCAGGTGAACCACTTAATAATTATCCATTTTGAATTTTAGGATTTTATTTATAGTTTATACTTCTGGTCACACCCAGTTGTTTCTCAGGCCTCGCAGTTTGTCATCCACTTCTGCTTCCGTGACTCTTCATAGCTGTAGGAACCTCACCTGACTTCATGATACAGCACTGGTGGCCCCAACCTGTCTTCTGGCGAGAGGGACAGAATCTCAAGGCAAATGCTTTGATCTGATATCAACAGTCAACGCTGACTTGCCTCTAACATGGCTTTGAGCTTGAATCCTCATGACCCACTGGCTCTTCATCTTGCTCCTGGTACCTAACTCTCATTATCAGGTATGGGCTTGGAACAAGATGGGCTCCAGAAAGCCCAGACCTTGCGTAAAAGACCATTCTCTGAATCTGTCCTCCTGGACATTTTTCCAGTTCCTTCAGTTCCTGCAGTCTGGTTCTCAACTGTGGGTTTGCTTTTTTTTTTTTTTTTTTAAACTTCTCTCTGTTCTTTGAGTTACATGGCACCCAGATTTACCTTACATAAAATAGGTGCTCATAAACTGATCTCCTGATTTCTAAATTTCTAGACCCTCTGCCTTGGTTAACCTCTGAACTTGGCATCCTCTGGTTCTTTTCTGGTTTTTTATTTGCCCAAATTTTAAGTCTTTCTCTATGCTGTAAAGAGTTGGCTTCCTGGAAAATCTTACCATTGAGTCTTTGGTGCCTAAAAACTGAGACCTTATTTCCAGACCCTTAAGTTTACATTTACCTCCTGTGTCTCAGCTCTGCTGCATATTTAATCCATTTGTTTCCTTCTGGCCCTATCATTCTAGCTTGCCTCTTTGCTCTAAATGCTTTATGTTGTCACCAAAGTTCTTGAGGTCAATGTTTAATATGCTTTGAGTGGGAAGAAGGAGACTTCATCAAGCTATGTGACACAAAGAAAATAAACAAATTTGGATTTAATGCCATAGAAACTTTGGTGGTTTTAGGCACTTCATCTATTTTTTTTCTTACCATTTACCTAAAATGAAGTTTTGTGAGATTTTAATCAAACAGTGTATAGGAATGCACCTGTCACAGGGCCTTTCATCCCTTCTGTGTCATGCAGGACTTGGTCAGAACCGCAAAACCATCAGGAATGAGACAGAACAAGCAATTTATTAGAGGGACTTGACATTGTACAGGTGTGGAGGTTGGTTAAATAATTTATTTATGCCTGTTGCTTTTGCATCTGGTGCTCAGCCTGAAATGAATGCGCAGTTGGAAAGGAGAGATGAGTATGAAATAGAGGAGAGCAAGGTCAAACTAGAATCTTGGGAGGATAAGCTGGAAACTGAGTTGGTCTGTCACCACCTCCATTTGAGCGCTATCATTTTGATGATGCATGGGAATGCAGAAGAAGGTGACACTCTTAGAACCCTAAAAATGCACTTGGCCCAGGAGTTAGAAAAGCCCAGGGAAGAGATCGGCTATAAGCCAAAAGGTGAACCAGAATATCTCCAAAATGTGCATAAACTGCACCAGCCTCCGACACTGCTCTGACCTGTCAAGGTAGGCAAAACTTCTGACTCACTTCTGGAGTCCATTACTCCCACACATTTCCCTGGTGGTCAGCCCTGGCCCAGAATCACACAGAAAAGAGAAGCTGGCATAATGCAGAGACATCACACCCCTTTCTGTCTTCCCATCTGTGCTGTGAGTCTATAGCTAACAAGGTGTTTTGAAACATTACATAAACATTCTTTAGGTCTTGTTTAAATGACCTAATTGAATTGGAAATCTCTGAATTCAGTCAGTTGGGTCATTCTATTCCATTTGTCAGGAAATTGGACATCTGGTCAACTCTATTTTAGTCTTTGTGCCTTAAGCTGGATCAAGTTATTTCCCATCTCTTTGCCACAGTTATTGTGTGTCTAGGATTTAACACTACCTTTGAGGCTATGGCTATAGCAATTTTGTACTTCTTTCAAGGATGATGGGAAGATAATTGGTTTATGACATATGAGGCCCTTTTAAGCTTCTTGGGTGAGTGAGGGGGTGTCACACCACCAGTTCCATAAAATTGTTTGTTTAATTGTTTTACTCATCCAGGCCCACTGCTGATAATCCTGATATGAACACTGGGTGTCTTTCTTCCAAGGGCAGGGTTATTTTAGCTTTAGAAAGGTTTCCGGAGCTTTTTAAACCTATTTGAGCTCTGAAGGTTTGGAAGAGCAATGCATTTTTCACCATGTTAAATAATACATTCAAGTGTAAGTGGCTTTCAAAGTGAAGAACTAAAGAAAAGGGCATGGATGAAGCTGCTCTTGCTGTGTCTCCAAGGTGACTGTTTGTCATGTAGCAATAGGCCAGCCCCCTAACAAGTCTGGTAACAGTGGCCTTTGTGGAGAGGGACAGGGCAATCAATAGAACTCCCATGGAAGCTGTTGCTCATAGACTAGATTTGAGTAAATTCTCCAAAACACTGAGCCCAGGTTTTGGGAGAAATAATTTGCTTCTGTGGCAGAAAAGGCAATAGCTCCCTATGCATATCAACCTCGAAATTTAAAATCAAAGATGATATATTAATTTTCTGAATATGAATCTCTTAAGAACTCAGATTTCCAACATTTGCAAATGTGTACTGAGAGAAGAATGTGGGAATCTGAGACATGCCTCTAAAGGAGAAGAGAATCCTTATATCCTCCTTCAGTTACTTACCAGTATACTGGTATACTTTTATATAAGAAATTAGTATTTCTTGGAATATTTGGAATATCTAATTTAAAAAATTATCCATCAGCCCTATGAATATTGAATCTGAATTTAAGTACCACATGGTGCTTAATGATCACCAAATGATTCCAATTATTAATTTTATTTTTAATTTCTAAATTAATAGTTTTTTTTTTAATTTTCTAATAACAAATCTGTGTCATCTAACCATTTATTAAAGATAGAACCCTGTATTGGCAATTAATTATGGCCAAACATAAGCCTGATTAAGACCTCTACTAACAGGGTGCCTGGGTTGCTCAGTGGGTCAAAGCCTCTGCCTTTGGCTCAGGTCATGATCCCAGGATTCTGGGATCGAGCCCCACATCGGGGGGGTCTCTGCTCAGCAGGGAGCCTGCTTCCCACTCCAACCCCCACTGCCTGCCTCTCTGTCTGCTTGTGATCTCTGTCAAATAAATAAATAAAAACTCTTAAAAAAAAAGAAAAAGACCTCTAGTAACTGTCCAGAGGGCAATGGGAGGACGAAAGTGTGGAGGGGATGGAGTTGCGTGGAGGCAGAGGAAGGGACGGAATGGAGATTTTCAGACTGTGGGTTTGTGGAATATAGAGAAATAAAGCCATTCTGGAGGTTTCTAGCTTGGACCATTGGGTAGATGGTAATGCAATGATCTAAGAAAGAAAATGCAGGCAGAGAAGCAGGTGGGAGATGAAAAGACCAGTTTGTAACTAATATCTGGAACTAACTGCTGCATCGCTGCCTCACTGAGTGCATCTGTGGAAGTCACTTTCCCATCAGGACCCATCCTGCTGTCCTGCTGAGCACCAATGAAAGCAGTCGAACCCCTCACCATCTGCATGTAGGGAGGGAAGTCACAGCTGCTTTTCACGTCCCCACCGTTGGAAAGCCCCACGATGCTGTCAGCAGTGCAGAATGGCTGGCTGGCACTGGTTCCATTTGTGGGTGGATTTCATTGTTGATAATAATAGTGGTGTTGGCTGTTTTCAGGGCTAGTGATTTGTCTGCTCCTTGGCATATGAAGCAAAACTGCTGAAATCAGGACACCTGGGGGAGCATCTTAAAACAGTGTCCTTTTAAAATGTTAACTAATGAACTTCAGTTGGATATTTTACCAGAGCCCGTGGGATTGTGGGTAATAAAAACTAAAAATGGAGGGTTGATGTGCTGCAAGCAGTGATAAAATTTGCTTTTTACGCATTTTCAGAAAATGCATAAAAGCTCCAGGTCAGGCGGCACAGGAGCTGTCATAATGTGTTGGCATCTTGTCACTCTCCCACTTTATCCTCTGCGCAGGACTGTGTTTGTTCAGACCCTGAACTGCATTAAGCTGCTTCTTATTAGAAGAAAACATGCTCAGTTCCACAAATACCAAACTGAATTTACCTGGGCATTTTAATGCTGGTTTTTAGTCTGGCTTCTTGATTTTTACGCTCCATCTTAATAAACTCAGAGGTACAGATGCATTAAGTGAGAATTGAGATGTTCCTTACATTCCTATGAAATGAGTGGAGAATGGGTTTTCATGACTATTGACTTACTCTGTTGTGTGTTATAATGTACATTTGATTTTCTTTTCCCGTCTACACAGGAAAGTATAACTTTTTGTTTTTTGGCTTACACAATAGGCATTTACTTCTAACAGTTTTGGAGGCTGGAGAAAGTATAACTTTGAACAGAGTAGCCCTGTTCTTGCATACTTACTTTTGTATTATTCAGAATACCTACCTCTATAAAACATATGCTTAGAATATTGGCTATAGATGTTGCTATTTGATGAAAATTGGAATGGGAAGGAGAATCAGGCTTTCTAAAACACCAGTTTGGAAAAACTAAATAGAGGTGTATCTTTAAAAATACCTGAACATGTCACCTTTTAAAACCTTACATCCAATCCCCAGTTCTTGCCAAAATTACCTTATTATAAATAAAAATTTGATTTAATTATCTTTAATGTTCTTTTTACTTTGGAACTCTGAGCATCCCTAAGCTTCACCTCTGGACAGTCACTGCACTGTTTCCTTCTTGCTTCAAACATTCCCTCTTATCTAACAGTTCCTTTACCAACCATCACAACTGTTCAGTTTTTACATGATCTCTGGGCTACTGAATGGCTTTTTAGCAGGACTTTCTGCTAGTAGGCTATCCACTCCTCATTGTCTTATAACAGTTTAGTCTTCTCTAAAATAAACTTCTTTATAAATATTTTTACATTTTTATAAATAAACATAAATTTTATTTATTTATTTTTATTTTGTAAATAGAAATAAAATTTATCTCTAAAATAGATTTCTTCTTTATTCCTCTTCTTAAAAACTGTCAGTGGGGGACACCTGGGTGGCTCAGTTGGTTAAGTGGCTGCCTTCGGCTCAGGTCATGATCCCAGCGTCCTGGGATCGAGTCCCACATCAGGCTCCTTTCTCGGCAGGTAACCTGCTTCTCCCTCTGTCTCTGCCTGACACTCTGTCTGCCTGTGCTCGCTCTCTCTCTCTCTGACAAATAAATAAATAAAATCTTAAAAACAAAACAATATTGTCAGTGGGTTCCTACTTCTTACTATGCTGGTAAAAAAATCAAACCTTTTAGCACCCAAGGATTTTCACAATTCAGAACTATCTCCTTAATTTGATATTTGTATTATTCATCCACTACTATTATAAATTGTTCAACGATGTATCTCTTTTCCTTTTTTCATTGCTTTCCCTTGCCTAAAATGCCCTCCCAACTCCTCTGCCTATCCAAAATGTGCTCAACCTTCAACATCCGGCTTCCAGTCCCTCCCATCTTTGACAGTCCCTTCGAACATTCTCTGATTTAATAATCTCAGCTATGCAGTTTAGTGCCTAATTCAATGCTATTTTAACATATAGCACTCTGAGGCAGAAATAAACTTTCACTTTTTGACAACTTTTAATTGTGGAAGAACATCTCAATGAATGCAAAAGTAGTAAAAAAAATATATATCACTGAGGGTTGCTGGGGGAAGGGGGGTTGGGAGACGGGAGTGGGGTTATGGACATTGGGGAGGGTATGTGCTATGGTGAGTGCTGTGAAGTGTGTAAACCTGGTGATTCACAGACCTGTACCCCTGGGGATAAAAATACATTATATGTTTATAAAAAATTTTTAAAAATCACTTATTTAAAAAAAAATAAGCATCTCTATATCCATCCCTTGATTTTGACAATGATCAACTCATAACTAGCTAGTTTTGACTGACCCTGTGGCCACCTATTTTCTCTCCCATAATATTTCAGAATAAATCTCAGGAATCATGTGTTATTTTATTTGTAAATATTCATAATATGAAGTAAACATTTTGACAGTACTATGTACCTGTCTTTAAGTGTCCCTAGGTACCTGAATCCATCTTGCAAAAGTCAGGCAGCTCCTCCCTAGTTCAAACATCTCTATCTCCATTTTCATATCCATTTGTACATCCATATCTATATTCACACTTATGTGTATATTAATATTTATATATGTATCTATCTCTCTCCATATATATCTCTATATCATATCCATATGTCTGTATACCAGAAAGGATTCATAACCAAAAGATATGTTAACAAAATGGACCTATAGATTGAGAAGACTTCAAGTTCCACAATTCGCTTAGCACAAGCGAAATTAAATATTATAAATAACATATTTTCCACAATAGATTTCTCACATTAGTTTCTTTCCTCATTAAGGAAGCAAGTCATTTACCAACTAAGGAATTAGTGGAACGCTCGAAGCGAGGGTCTCCTCTGCTCTGTCAGTGTCTAGCTTGCCTTCCTCTCACATCACAGAAATTGTTCAGATCCCCAGCGAGTCTTCTGTGCTGTATCTGTCACGTGTAAATCCTCCTTGGGATGATCAGTCATTATATGAGGGCCCTTGCTAGGTGTTCCTAGGCGTCAGGACATACTCCAAGTTCACTCTGATACCCTTAATCAACCACCACACCAAGGAAGCTTCAGGTCCCTGCAAGATACTCTGGAAAATGCCTGCCACTAAAGACGTTACAGCCACCAATTACCATGACTCTGGGAAGGACGCTCTGCCTGTGTCTCACTGGAGCCTGAACTCTGAGGTCTCTGGCCAGTTGCCTCTTTGTTCCATCCTTCTGTATTCTCTAACTTTTCTAACTGGCAGTTACAGATGCTCCTTTAGGCTAGATGAGTCACTTCCTGACTGTACTCCCGGCTGACAACAGTTCTGCCCCTTTATTGGAAGGTAGAAATATAGCTCCATGACTCTTTCAGCTCTGGGTATTCTTACTAGCTTTCTGATATGTGGGCTTCCCTGAAGGGACATTTTGAGTGGTATTATATCCCCAGTGCCTTATCTGGCATTAAGCATATTTTATACTTCAATCCAAAGAGGATTTCTGAGCATCTACTACATGCCAGGTATTTTATGAAATGCTGGGCAGTTTGGGGTTTATTTTTATTTATTTATTTTAAGAATTATTTATTTAATTATTTGTGTGAAAGAGAGAGAACATGATGCGGGGGGTGGGGGGAGGGAAAGAGGAAGATGGAGAGGCAGACTCCCCACTGAACAGGGAGTCTGACACTGGGCTCGATCCCAGGATCCTGAGGTGATGACCAGAGCCAAAGGCAGACACTTAACAGACTGAGCCACCCAGGTGCCCCGTGGGGTTTAAAAAGACATTATTTCATCTATTGAAGGCCTTGCTACAATGAAAAAAATTCAGTTTAATATGTTATTGGCCATGCCATTTTTCTTTAGTTTCTCTCTATCCTATCATTCTGTGTTGTCACTGTTTCTGGTTTTCCAAACTCTCTGATCATTCCTCTTTCATTCCTACTGCAGAGAAGTGGTATCTTCACATCACAGTTCCTGGGATCTACCTGTTATTTCCTTGTTCCTGCTCATTTTCCAAGCCTCCTGAGGAGTTTCCCGAGTTACTTCCATCTTTTTGTTAAAACCCTTTAGCTTCAATTGGCCAGAGTCAATTTCTGCTTATTTCTGCTAATGAAACTGACTAATAACTATGGATGAATTCTACTTATGCAAAACTGTTTAAGTAGAAAACTATATGCTAGTATGCCTCTCATTTAAAAATGGATGCACTTAATTCACTAAATACATTAGATACAGCTATCCTAAGTAATGAGTGCGGAAGCAAAATGTTCTTCTAACATAACATCAGGGAGCAGACTCTGTGGGTAAATGACATAAGTAATTTATGGACAATAACTATTGCTTTGCCTTCAGATATTTCTTTATCTCTTTTGCATGCCTTTCCCCAGGTGCCACCTGAAAGGGGAATAGTAGGCAGCTAATGAAGGTGTTCTCAGTGGTATTACAAGCAGCCTCAAGAATAAGGAATGGAGCAATTGTCTGCAATCATAACCAGATGTTGCAAAGCTCTATAAGCCTTAATGGCTGTTGTTTCAGTACAGCTTTTTAGGAGGAAAAAAAAATCAATATACTAAAATAAATTATCTATGGGAAGTATTTACCGGCCATTTTTCATGAGAAGATTACTACACAAAGACTTAATTGTGCTCTTTGGATATAGTTTGAAAGTTGAAAAGCTAAAGGATTGTGTTTGCACTTGCATGTTTGGCTTTTGTAAGAAGTTTTATCATTGGGACATCTATAGAGGCTTTACTACCGAAAACTATGCATGCTATTGGACTTAAACTTAAAATATATGAGAGAAAAACTATATCCTGTTCAGCTGAAAACATATACTACTGGATGGAACAGATGTGGGGCCTCGAGATTTCAATATGTCAAAATTATACTTCTCTCTCTCTCTTAAATTGGACCTCTGGTGGCTATAAGAATAGTGAGCAATCTGTGCATGAAGCCACGCAGATATTTTCCTCCCACTCAAACACCAGATTCATGGACAGGCCAGGCTGCAAATTAACTAGAAGATGTTGGCAACTTAGCCATATTTTGACAGTGAACCTTATGGTTTCTACCAGAGCTTCCCGAAAATTGGCCCTTGGACCACCTGCATGAGTCACTTAGGGTACTTATTATTATAAGTGCAGATCCCTTGGCCTTACCCTACACACTTGAATTAGAACCTCTGTGGACATAGTCTGTACATCTGTCCATGATGCATTCTAGGTGATCGATGACAACTCTCTGAGGATCAATCATTCATAATGTCTCTCTCCTCTTAAACCTCCTTCTTAGGACTAGAGTTAATTCTAGTCAAAATGTGAAGAAATACAGATTTATACGCAGAGCCTTCTCTACTCCTCTCCAAATCTCCTCCCTTCCCAATTCATTTGGCAGCATGTCCTCACCACCCCTTTATCCTTCTCTACACAATGCAACATCTGGTACCTTGTTCTTCCACTGCTTTCTCCTGAAGCCTTCTGTTTTCTGTAATTCTACTCAGAATCTTGCTGCCCTATTCCTCACACTCTATTCTTTCATTAAAACAACTATCCCGGATTTTATCCCCATAGTCAAATCATCAAAAGTGATAAGGAACCACTGATAGGTTACTCTGTAACTAGTAGCTGTACTAGTACTCTGTAACTGAGAAAGCTGGAGGATTCCTCAAATAATCCCTCCTTACTAAATGGTACTTAAGCATTTAACAGACCAAACCCACCCCCTCACCCCACCCTACCTCCCTGGGCAAAGCACTTGGTTGACTGTCTTTTCTAAGAGAATTAACCAAATGAGACTTTGTAGGTAGTACACTTTTAATTCATATTTGTTTAAAAAAATGGTGGTAATTTCAATTTAGGTTGTAGGTAATGGTAATATGATGGTAGGGGAGGTCTATGAAAGAAATAAAGCCTCTAGTTCAAGAAGAGAGACTGGAAAAGGCTGGTCAGTGGGAGGTCCATGATTTCATACCAGTGAAGTCAAAATACACTATATTGAATGATCCAAAAAAGTCATTAGCCCAGTGTAATACAGAGGTAGCTACTGCCTGAAAGAGGGGGTGTATGGCATGAATACGTGAGTGGTACTGCAGGCCTGGATACTTCTTAAGGACATATTAAAGGAACTTAGGTAGGCTCTGACCAGACCACTAGGAGGGATTCTATATGAATGGAACAGCATGAGTTAAGACAGAAATGAAATAGGAAGGGCCTGACCTTGGATACCTAGAGGTCTAAAGTGGGGATCAGAAAAAGAAAGTTGACTTTGGAGACACTGAGGAAGAAGAAGATAAAGGGAACTGAGGACGGCTGTCTGTGGGAATGTAGGAGGGGAGGCTGACTCTGCTTTTAACTACACCTGGTACTAAATATGTTCATAGTTTGAGTGTAAGAATAAGCCTCTTCTTTTAGTAAGTCTTAGAATTGTTTTGTCTGAAAGTCCTGCCCATACAGAGAGGTTGGGTCTTTCATCTTAGAGCTCCCACACTTCAGTGAAAACACACCTTCTATTTTCTATCTTTCAATTATTTGCTATACCACCCATATGGTGACCGTCTTATTACTGGGATGTCCAAGTAAGATGCTCAGGAAATGGGGAAAGGGTGTTTGTAAATCGCAATCTGTTACTCCTTTGAAATGTGAACTTGGTGATATTAGGAACCAAAGGCCCTTAATTTGATTTCATTGCACCATAGATAAAGAACATCATGATTGTTTTGTTGCTCTAGTAAAGTAGAAAATATTACTCACAAGCAAGAAATGGTAGAAGAAAAAGCAAGAGAAACTTTCTTTCACAGAAAAAAGCACAAAACCTCCCCAAACAACGAAGGCAACCCATATTTAGTAGGACCCTGTCCTTATCCAGGGGACATTTGGTGTTAAGTGCTAGAGTCTGTTAATCCAGTTACAAGATTAAGAGAGAAACTTTAAGACCTTTTAAATTTAAACAGCTCTCCCTATCAATTCATTTAGCATTTCAAATATTTTTGAGATTTCGATTTTTTAAAATCTATCTGAAAACAAATTCTTTGTTTATATTAAACTACTTTTTTGATTTTTGAGAAATGTTTTCATATCTATTTGGACTCAATAGCCTTTCTTTGAGGATTATATTTTTTGTTTGTTTCTGAAGAGTTTGGGTAGAACTCAATCACACATGAATATCCTGGTGAAGAGTGAAGTGAATTCACCGTACCAGTCACCTGGCCTTCCTCGTTCTAATTTACACACACCTCTATATCCCTGCCAGCTTGCCTCAGTACTTCTCCAGGGCCACATAAAGAAAGAAATTTTGCAGCGTCTGGGGTGGCACAGTTAGTTATGCTTCCCACTCTTGATTTTGGATCAGGTCATGAACTCAGGGTCATGAGACAAAGCCCTGTGTCCAGCTCTGCACTCAGCATGGAGTCTGCTTTGGACTCTCTCTCCATTCCCTACTCCCCACCATCTCTCTCTCTCCCTCTCACAAATAAATAAATAAATAAATAAATCTAATTAATCTTCTAAAATGGAAGAGAGATTATTACCAAGATTATTACAGGGAAACAAAACTAATAATTCAATAGTGGCATTAAGGGTTGAAGCTTTTATGACACTTAGAAGTGTCAGGTATTTTGGGGTGCCTGGGTGGCTCAGATGGTTAAGCCTTTGCCTTCGGCTCAGGGCTCAGGATATGATCCCCAGGATCCTGGGATGGAGCCCTGCATCTGGCTCTCTGCTCAGTGGGGAGCCTGCTTCCTTCTCTCTCTCTCTGCCTGTCTCTCTGCCTGCTTGTGATCTCTCTCTCTCTGTCAAAAAAAAAAAATCTTAAAAAAAGAAAAGAAGTGTCATGTATTTTTTTATGATTTTAAACTTGTTTAATCTTTCCGACACAAAAACTGGATAAAGCAGGGCAGATATTATTTCCTTTTGATGCATGTTAAACTAGGGCTGGTAAATGTCTAGGCTTAGTTCTAACAGCTGGTAAGTAGCAAAGCCAAAAATTAAATCCTGGTGGACTCCGACTTCCTTTGGTGGTGTGTCTGAAGGGTAAATGAAATGTCTCTCGAGTCTCATACAGGAATTTGGAATAAGGCTATCACTGTTGTAAAAAGGTATATTTCAAGTATACTCTCAACAAGATTATTTTCAGCAATGGATCTTTTTAATATAATCTAACTTATGAAACACCTTACAAGATAGTAAATAGTTTTTCTCCCATAATAAAAATGCAGCTTAAATAGGAAAGCAATAATGTTAGGCAATTTCTTTTCAAACTTTATCACAAAATGCTTAGCAAATTTAGAAACTAGAAATCAAGATAAAAGCTTAATGACTAAGGCACTCATTTTATTATCATATCTTTTAGAAACCAAACACTGCTATTAGTATAAAACATCATTATAACTTTTTAAAGTTTCTAACAATTTAAAATTTCAGTCATTTGAAATAAACTAAATTTAAAAATCAGCCCAAAGCCAGCTCATAGCTATTCATGAAAAGCTTGAACAAAATTTTTCAATTTTAAAAGATTTATTTAATTAAGTTATTTGACAGAAAGAGAGCACAAACAGGGGGAGTAAACAGCAGGCAGAAACAGAGGGAGAAGCATACTTCCTGAGGAGCGGGGAGCCCCATGGGAGCTTGATCTCAGGACCCTGGGATCATGACCTGAACGCAAGGCAGACAGATGCTTAACTGACTGAGCCACCCAGGTGCCCCTCAAAATTATGATAGATTTTACCACTTCTTAGTTTAGGCAAGGAAAATTACCCCCATAATGGATAACTTCCTTCAAGCCACTTGTATCTTTCCATTAGAGCTTTTGAGCTTTTAAGTGAAATGGATGCCTAGAAATTATGGATTGAAAATATGCTAGTATAAGAACACTAGCAGAAAAAGATCAGATATGAGATTTCATGAAAGGCTTCATTCAAAAAAGTTTCATGATCAAAGACACCAAAGCACCTTGTTGATATAGGAAAGCACATTCAGGTGTCAAGCAAATAATATGCAGCATGATTTTGGTATCAACTTCCACTTCTTTCGAGCTAAGTGGGTCTTCAAATCTCATCACTCAGTTCTTTGTTGGCTCTAATTCTGAACTTTCATGACCTAAATTGACCTTCACTGGAATGGTCAACTGCTTGGCTAGGGCTAGCACAGCAATTTCAAGGAAATTCTCAGTCTCACCATCTAAATGCATTATTTATTTAATTCTTATTTTGCTTTTTAAGTTACTTTACACAATTCAGAACAATATTATAACATAAGGGGGATGTATAACTTAGCTCCTTCACAGTGTATTATTTGCAAAAATGTCTAGAGAAGTCTTATCTCAGGAAATATATACAGATTGTCCTGTCTTTCAGTAAAAAGAGCCTCTGAACCCCCATCCTGCTGACCCCACCACATCCCATACTGCCCTCCTGAAACCTTTTCAGGCACAATCAGCCTAGAGGTACTCTACTTAACTGTGTGACTCTCATGTCATGAGTGTGTTTCATGTCCATCTTGAAGAGCCCTCTCATCATCTCTTGATGTTAGGAAGTTATTGTCCTTTTTAAGCAAGGCATTGGATAGTCTAAAGAAGTGAAGAATGAGATTTTAGGCATTGGGACATGGTGAGAGGAAGATATTTACAAACAGAAAGAGCCTTTCCACATGTAGGTAACTAGCCATTCTTTCTTTAAATTCCGTCTCTAGAAAATTGGCCAGGTCTCCACACCTTGCCTTACTAGCTATATTTTCCCATAAGGCTATGAAGAGGGGTATGGTGGCCATTGGTCTTTTCTAAACATTCAAATTATTTTCTTTCTAGACAGAGCCAGGTTAAACTTTCTCTCTTCTTTTGAAGTTTGGAGGGATCACATTGCTTGCTCATAACCTATGAGAAGAAGTATCACCGATCACTTTCTAAAGGGTCAGCGCATCCGTTGCCATGATCCCTTTTCTCCATTTTTGCAGTCATGGAGGCAGAGACAGAGCTCCTTAGCCTGGGCCCCTGAATGTGAATGATAATAGGGCAACACGCCCTCCTCAGATGAACCATGACAAACAAGTAGCATAAACAAGAAACACACTTTTGTTGTTTTAAGCCAATGATATTCTGGAGTCTTTGTCACTACAACAAACGTCACTATATTGTCTCAACTGACATAAGAATCAAGTTGACTAAACTGTAAACTTGCTTCAAAAAGTTTAAAGCCCATCTAAATATAAGCTCCCATCTCCATGGGAGATGACTCTTACTTGTAAGAGAGGCTCTAAGTTTATTTGGTTCATTGAAAACAATCTGAATTGGTAAATTCAATCTTGATATTTATACTTTATCAATCAACAAGTTTTTCTGGTAAATATATTAATGAACACGGGATTCTGGAAGCTGCCTAGGTAGTACTGAGACATTTATCACTGAACAACAGGACAGATTATTGGTGGAAAAGAGATAGCTGTAGGATAAGGATCCTTATTTTCTGTGGCAGGGACCCATCAAGATTCATTAGTGGGGCACCTGGGTGGCTCAGTCGGCTAAGCATCTACCTTCGGCTCAGGTCATGATCCCAGGGTCCTGGGATGGATCCTCACATGAGGCTCCTTCCTCAGTGGAAGGCCTACTTTTCCCTCTCCCTCTGCCTGCTGCTCCACCTGCTTGTGCTCTCTGTCAAGTAAATGAATAAATAAATAATATATCCTTTTTTTTTTTTTTAAAGATTCATTAGTGGAGCAGGAAATTGAGTACAGCTTTGCTGTCCATCTTGGGTACCCAAGACAACTTGGGCCTCATGTGTCTTTGTGTCCCATCTCATCGCCTTCTGGTTTTTTGCTTGATCACCAATTGTGGCTCCTGATTAGGTTACAACATGAACTGCAGGACTACCGTTCCAAGCTATATTTAAAGTCCCAGGGAAGAGCTATTTGGGGGCCCAGATATAACTCAAAATAATGGCTGAGAATCTAACAATTAAAATAACCCTTAAAATACATGTCAAAATGGTAAGGTCATAAGGTGTTTTTCTAATATATGCTTCTGAAAGGGTAGCATTTTTTCTCTTTTTTCTCCCTTCATTATATTTCTATGAAATTGAATTCCATCCTTCTGTTCCATTTAGCTTCAGAGAAACTAATACCAGGTACTGGGCACAGGTAATGTCAAGGCCCTGCAAAGATGCAGAGAGTAATTTACAAACACAAAAAATATGTTAGCAATCCATCAGTGCATTACATGTTTTTAGAAAGGACAGTTAGTAATCAGTGATGTTAAATGTCCAGTGTGTAAGAAAAATAGGATGATGAGGGTTGTAACTCTTACTTCCACCTTGAAAATAAGCAATATATTTACAGATATGACCTTTTATTTATTTTTTTCTTAAGATTTTATTTATTTATTTGATAGACAGAGATCACAAGTAGGCAGAGAGGCAGGCAGAGAGAGAGAGGAAGGTAAGCAGGCTCCCCGCTGAGCAGAGAGCCTGATGTGGGGCTCAATCCCAGGACCCTGGGATCATGACCTGAGCCAAAGGCAGAGGCTTTAACCCACTGAGCCACCCAGGTGCCCCCAGATCCAACCTTTTAAATCGAGCTTCTGATCTAGTTAAGGCAACTGTTTCGGCTCTCCTGAATGTTCTCCTACCATTATTTGATACTTGAAGTTATAGGACTTCTTATACCCCTAATGTTGGGTGACACAGAAACTGCAAGTAGACATTTTTCCCTCTAAAACTGATTCCAAATATATAGATGTTTCAATTTCTACAATAGCTACAATATGGGTATAATAAGGTAGTCAAAGAAAGTCTTTAAGTTCTGGTTAGAAGAGTAGTAGTCACTATTTTTCCTTAACTATACTCTGCTTGATTTGCAAAAAAAAAAAAAAAAAGAGCATTTAGTTTGATGTTTTTTTCTCCAAGGAAGATCAGCAGAGCACATGTGATGTAGGGTGCCCTATTTCAGGGCTTTTTAAGGACGGTATTCTGATCTCTTAGGCTTAACAAGCAGAATTTTTAAAGCTTGAGCAAGCAATAAAAGCACTCCTTCACTGGGGTGACCTGGAGTCTGAGGAGATCAGCTGTCTTTACCTCAGAGGCATTCTGCTCAGCCTGAAGTAAAATGCAGAATCAAAAAAAGAAACCTATGGAACTAAATGAGAAGCAAATGTACACACAAGATGCTTGGCTAATAAAATCAGCAGGAGGAAATATTTACACATTTTAATATGCTTAATTTTATTTTTGTTTCTCATAGGGCCACTGTGGATGTAGAAGGTATCTGCTCAAACATGAGCATCCTGGAAAATTTCTTTAAAATAAAGGTAAAATGGGGGAATGTGGGTGGCTCAGTAGGTTAAGTGTCTGCCTTCAGCTCAGGTCATGATCCCAGGGTCCTGGGATGGAGCCATGCATCAGGCTCTCTGCTCAGCAAGGGAGCCTGCTTCTCCTTCTACCTCTGCGCCTGCTCATGTGCTCTCTCTCTCTCTCGTTCCCTTTCTCTCTCAAATAAATAAAATCTTAAATAAAATAAAATAAAGATAAAATGCACAATGAGTGTATACGTACATATTCAAGCACACACCTATACACACACACACACACACACACAGAGGAAGACTGGTTTAATTTTGTTTTCTCTTGTTCAGTTTACATTGCTAAAACTTCCTGATTCAATGAGCTGATAGTTTACGACTCCAAACTTCCAGTTGACTGCCCTTCCTGAAATATCCTTTGTGCTTCTTTAATCTTTGAACAGCTTGTGTTTTGCTTAGCTAGTCATCCCAGTTTTTTTCTTTCCTCCATTTTTTTGCTGAAAGAAAAAATTGGGACGTGGCCAGGCTCAATGAGTCGAGTGATGATTCAAGGGATATTGTCCACACAAAATAGTCATTCTACTGCTGAGAAATCAATGGTGGCTCATTTCAGTGTATTTCAAGTTTCTATTGTCTTGCTTGTCAAATTTAAAAACTGTTTGCATTTTGAGATGGAAAAGTGTCTAAGTTGAACCCACAGAAAATGAGTTTAGCTAAGAAAGGAAAAGTGAAGCAGATCATAATAGTGAAAGTATAAGAATATCAGGAGAAAGGAATTCCAATTATCTACTGAGAAGTTGAAATACCTGAGCTAAAGAGGTGGCAGATACTAAGTCTCATAACTTAATCCCACTGGTGGGATTTTACTTGCCAATTTGCTGATTCCCCCCCCCCCAAAATGCTTTCCCCCTTCTCCAGTAGTGAGAATATTGTAAACTTTGAACAGTGAAGTATCAATGTGAGTAAGATTTGTACAATCAGGATTTGTATTGCAATTGTAATTGTAAGCTGTATGCATTTTTATTGCCTGTTGACATCAGAAGTAGGTATGAGAAACATGACAGCTTAAGGGCATTGTTTGATAGCAGTAATTAAGTATCTGCTATACTGTATGCTCCATTATACACACAGATAAAAACCCACAGAAACAATATAGAAGTTGGATATGTTTACCATGGCCTTCATAGCTGGCATGGTTTCATTAATAGTATTAACTCAAACTCCTAATCAAAATTCACAGTAGAAATACCCACTGTTTACACTGATGTCTAATAATCGTTACTTTGTAGATATTAGTTGTGCATTTACCTTCTGAGTCTTATTTTCCTCATCTGTGTAGTGGGGAAAATAATTTTCACTGCTCCATAGAATGAACATGAAGACTAACTGAAATAATATACTCAAAGCAGCAATTCAAGTGCCTTGGCCATAGAAAGTTCTTTCAAAAACAATCCAAATAATTCCTCTCCCGCATCTTCCTAATTGTACTGAGAACAAAAACCCGCTCTATTGTGGCCTTTCATGGCCCTAAACATCTGGCATTTCCCTACATCACCGTCCTTACTTTATACCATGCTCCCTTTACTTCTTCTGGAAGGTTGAACACACCAAAGAAATTCTCCATTAAGCTTTGCCCCCTTTGCTGCCTCTTCCTGGAATGACCATCTTCCAGGTACTCATTTCACCTCTTAGGTCTCAGCTCAGTGGGGGCCTCTTCCAAGAGGTTTTTCCTGACCAGCAGATTTAAAGCTACCCAGCCCCTTGTCTCATCTCATCTCTCTTGGCTACATTAACCTGGTTTCTTTTACCTTTATGGACTTCAGTCATTATTAAAAGGTAAATTTCAGAAAAAGGTAAAACCAAAACCCCCATGCAGATATAAAATGAACATTTTAAAGATTCTATCTACTCTTTTGAATTAACAACTGAACCGATGTTATAACCAGATCAAGAGATAATCTGTAGACAAATTTATAGATCAGGAATATTGAAAATGAATATGTAAATGGAGGTAAAACTGGTTTTTCTTGGAGAAAATTGGGGGGATATGGAGAAGAGAAGGCAATTGTACCTCTATAATACAGGAAGAATATGTCAGTTTATAAGAATTACTTTGCGGGGCACCTGGGTGGCTCAGTGGGTTAAAGCCTCTGCCTTCAGCTCAGGTCATGATCCCAGGGTTCTGGGATCGAGCCCCGCATCGGGCTCTCTGCTCAGCAGGGAGCCTGCTTCCTCCTCTCTCTCTCTCTCTGCCTGCCTCTCTGCCTACTTGTGATCTCTGTCAAATAAGTAAATAAAATAAAAAAAAAAGAATTACTTTGCATTGCCATCAATTGTCTGTAGCTTTCAGAACTGTAAAATTGCTCAAAGACAAGGAATAACTAAAACCAGATAACCTGGGGCGATAGCCTCCTGACAGTGCATGGTGTTTCATTAAAGCATATATTTTTTCTATACTACATACTAATTCATTAATTTATTTACTTATTTTCTATTTAACCCACTTATCCAACTACTGAAGTATGTCCCCAGTACAAACTCCCTAGTGCAGGGATTTTGATTTTTAAACTGATGAATCCCAAATGCCTGGAACTGTGCTTGGTAGATACTAGTCACATTATCAAGATTTTATCTATTTATTTATTTGACAGAGATCATAAGTGGGCAGAGAGACAGGCAAAGAGAGAAGGGGAAGTAGGCTCCCTGTCCATCAGAGAGCCCCGTGCGGGGCTTGATCCCAGGACCCTGAGATCATGACCTGACCCAGAGGCAGAGGCTTTAACACACTGAGCCACCCAGGCATCCCTAGTAATCACATTATAAGTACAGTTTAAAATCTAAAGGAAATAGTTGATATATGTGGCTGTTTGGACTGCTTCCTGGATACTATTTCCACCTTTCTCAAAATTTGTACAATCTTGTCCACATAAAATTTTCATTCTCCTCCTCTTCCCCTGGTAATGGTAACATCATCAGAAACACATAAATTTAATGCTAAGGAAGAAACTAAGAAATCAATCAAATTCAAACCCCTTACTTTATGGATAACAAAACTAAGGTCTGGAGTAATTTGTCAAATATTGTTCACAGAGCCAGGGCTAGACCTGCTTGTTTGATAGTCAGCTAAGGGTTCCTCCCCAAATAAAATCTGAATTCTTAAATCTGAATAATACAGTAATACCTTTTAATAAAAATAAAAATTCCATTACCTTGGAGAAGCATTGACTTTGAAACTCCAAGCTTACCAAAATAGTTTTGAATTATGCACTATTACCCCAAAAGACAAGTTTGTCTTTATAATTGATGTTATTAATTTAGATTACCACAAAAATTAAAACTGCAATTAAAAGAAAAGTTCTTTCCTCAAAAATCCTTGATACTGTATGAATGCATTCTGTTTTAAGAAACACTGCACCAAATGATGACCCTCCAGCCAACCTGATATCATAGCTTTGCACCTTGTTTTTCATTATCATAGCCTTCAAATTTATTTTAATTCTACAAATGTCTATAGTGCTTGGGCACTTAAAACAAGATATGATGAGACAAAAAACATAAAAATGATGAAGTCAGGGGTGCCTGTATGGCCCAGTGGCTTAAAGCCTCTGCCTTCAGCTCAGGTCATGATCCCCGGGTCTTGGGATCAAGCCCCATATCGGGATCTCTGCTCAGCAGGGAGCCTGCTTCCTCCTCTTTCTCTCTGCCTGCCTCTCTGCCTACTTGTGATCTCTATCTGTCAAATAAATAAATAAAATATTTTAAAAAATGATGAAGTCATTATCGTGAAGAATTTTTAGTCTGATGAAGGAACGAAGGCAAAAGTATATTAGTCGAGTTTTCCAGAGAAACAGAACCAACAGGATGTAGAGAAAAAGCTCTATAAAAGGAATTGACTTGCGCAACTATAGAGACTGCGAATTTCTAAGATCTGCCTCTGGGGAGCTGGAGACCTGAAAGAGCCAATGGCATAGTCCCAGTTAGAGCACAGAGGCCTGAGAATCAGAAGAGCTGCCGGTTAAGTCCCAGTCCAAAATACGGCAGGTTCATGAAGAGCCTGTGTTTCAGTTCAAGTCTTATGGCAGGAAAAGACCTGGGTCAGGCAGGAGAGTTTCCCCCTTGCTCACAGGAGGGTCAGCCTGTTCCTTCTAACTCAGGCCTTCAACTGAGTGGGACCACTCGCAGGAAGGAGGGCAATCTACTTCTCTCAGTCTACCAATTCAAATGATAATCTCATTCAAAAACACCCTCGCAGACACCTAGAATAACATCGGACCAAATATCTGCACACGCCATGTCCCAGTCGAGTTGATATGTAAGATTTGCCAACACAGTTTGTAAAGGGCCATAAAAAGTAAAATTTAATTGCTTTGCAGATTTCAAAGGGTTGAGAGAAGAAGATTTCACAACAGGAAGAGCGTCTCGAGTCCCCTCATTTACTCTTCAATTCTTCTGTTCACTCCACAGATACTTCCTGAGCATTCACATGGAAGAGATGCTGCTTTAAAGGCTGGGATTATAGCACTGAGCCCCACCCCAAAGAGAACAAATGTGTTAGCCATATGGACAGAACCTAGGCCACAGATTCCTGAAACATTCCTCCCTGCTCTCCTGCTAAGATCTTGGCCATGGTGATCCAATTCCCACACTTTCTATGGCTCCCTACCTGTGATCTCTCTTGCTTGCCAAAGCTTCAGGCAAATTAGCCACTGCGTTCCCCTTCTGCATTCACCTGTGCCCATATTACTCATTAAGAAAGGTGGTGATTAGTGATGTGGTCTCGGTCTGGGGTTTGATTAAGCCTTTTAATCTTCTTTCCTCCTTTCTACTTTGCCTGCTGGGCCAGGCCCATATCTTCCTATCAACCCTCACTGCACCTGGATTGCAAGGAGCCGCACTGTCACCGTGGAAGCCACCCCACATAGGGACTGTATGCTCCTCAGTGCCACACTGTACCTTCCATACTATTCTACAGCTGTATCTATTACACTACACAGGCATTATCACATCTTCATATCGAGGCAACCTTCAAGGACAGAAGTTACTATGATCCCTGTCTGCAGATGAGAAAGCTGAAATTTTAAGAGATTTTAAAAAATCTCCAAGGTCACACATCTCATAAATGAGGGACCCAAGATTTAAGGCCACACGGTCTAATTCTGATACCAAATTCCTCCAACTGTGTTCTTCTGTTTTCCCTGTTATTACCCTGCTCCCAGGATACCCTCTAGCTCCCATCACTCTCCCTGGGCTTCTACTTCCACCTTCTGTCTCCTTTCTCTGTATTTGCCTTCAGTTTAACTCTTTCCTGGCCCCAAACCCGCTTCGCTGTCTCTATCTTGAAGGGGGAAAAAAAGTCCCAAGTTAAAAAAACACATATCTATTTGTTCAGTACACCTTTAAGTAAGACACTGAACCCTGCCAAATATCAGCCTACATGTCTCCCTTCATGCCAAGTTGCAGAAAAGCAATTTCTACTTAAAAGAAAAAAAAAAATCCTATCTCTTTCTCCTAAACCCTGTAGTCTATATTCCTCTCATGGTGCCAGAATCATGCCTCCTCATTCCCTGTCTGTCAAACAGAATGGCCTTTTCTGAGCCCTTATTCTGTATGATTCCTGTGTTCTATTTGATATTGTGGACCATGGAGTCATTTGGAATATTTTAGTGGTTGACTCTTTGAGTACATTGGTGGTTCTCAACTGGGCAGAGGGGAGGGGAGGGCAATGTTGTCCGTAGGGGAGACTGGGCAGCATCTGCAAACATGTTTGACTGACAGGACTGGGGAGAGCTACTTGCTTCAAGTAGTAGAAGCCAGGGACACTGCTAACCAAACTATAAGGCCCACACAGTCCCCACAACAAAGAATTAATAAACATTAATAGTGTTCAAGTTGAGAAACCTTTAGATAGTGCAAAAGGAAAAGAGAATTCTTTAAATTTTCTGAGGTTCAAACTCCAAGCAGACCCACTAGTTTAAACCACCATAATGGAATTCCAGAAATGCCTATTCTGCTTCTGTTTTCCTCTTTGGCATGTGGCACAGAACCTGGGAGTTTGATGAAATGGTAAAGGCAGCAGAAGAGGACATCCTGACCAGGTCTGAGCGTGTGTCAGAATAAACACCAAGTGCTAACTACCAGCTACAAATTCCAAGAGGTTTTCAGCTTGGATGCCTTTCAAAATCTACCTGTGTGCTGTGATATGCAGGTCAGCAGTGGTGTTCCTATTAGCGGTGCTCAGTATCTAGCTTCATGAAACTAATGACAGGGAATTTTCCACAGAGAACCTTGCTCATCCTCTTTCTCCTCATTTCTGACTTGATCAGGAAGAACAGAGCTTCACTGTCTGTCTTCTCTGCTCAAGCATAGGGGATTTTTAGGAGTTGGTTGCAGACTTACTAAAATCAAGATTTTATTACATTGTGGAACATCTGAGAAATACTCAGTAAAGTACAGGGGAACTTAAGCTTAATTCCTGATACAGAAATGCAAATGTCTGATATAGCTGTGTATTTTCAACAAATATTTGTTGACTAAGCTACAAATCTTTCCACTTTGATTCTAGAGGCTGGCATCATCACAACCCCACCCTGAACTCCATGGTCCTCTTCAAATCTAGGGCCTCCTCAATTAGACCAATTAGACCACAGGCTGGCCCCAACTAACCTCCAAGTTTTATTTCTCACTAATTTTGTCTATAAACCTCTGTTCTATTCAAACCAGTATAATTAAAGTTTCAAAAATACCGAGTCTGTTCCCACAAGTCTCTCTGAAATACAATAGGAAAAAATGCCTCTTCTGAAAATGTAAATGCTATTTAGTGAAGCCCAATAGTTTGAATTATTTTTCATGGGCAGTACTATAATGTTAAATGTTTACTAATACTGTTTACAGTGAGAAAATTCTTTATACAAAATGGAAGAAAATGAGAATAAAATTGAGCTTTGATCCAAGAAGAAAACAATGTATGTAACAGGCTCCTATCCAGGGATCTAATACTGGGACATTTGAAATTTTGCCTTTCAGACAAATAGCAAAGCTTGCCAAAATGTCAAAATATGTTAACAACCTGTTTCTTACTTCACTGCCTTCCCACAAATCCTGCAGTACACAGAGCATTGAAGAATCTCCATTTTTATTACAACTTCACTCACAATCCGAATCAATTCTACCAAGTTGATTTATGTGTGATCGTATTTAATATTAAAGATGCTGCATCAAATAACCCTACTTTCTAGGGACACCAGTTCCTTTTGCTGCCCTGTATTGTGGAACCTCCTTTTTCTCCTAAAATCCTATTGTCTTACCCAGTTTACCCTTCATGAACTCTCCATTGCTATGGTTTTTTGTCTTTCATCTGAAATCCTCTCCTTCCCATGAAACTCATTTCATCCCAGCTATGCTGAGTGGCACACCACAGGCTCTAGAGCATTCTGATTTTGGAATCAGACATGTCTGGATCTTAGTCCATATTTTCTCACTTACTATTTGGTGCTTGAAGCCTTTCCGCCTCAGGTAAGATGGCTTCTACTCCTTCAAGCATTGCTTTCCTGTTCCAAGCTGAAAGATAAGGAAAGACCAAAAGTGAGAATCCTTCCATTGTGGTGTTATCTCGGAAGGAATGCTTTCTTCGGGGGCATCTGGTTATATCTCAGTGGCTAGCATAGTGTCACATGGCCACCCTAGATTAAGGAAGGAGTTGGGATTGATTTATCTTGCTCTCCCTATCTATGTTAGAGGAAATGGAAGGACTGAGGAAGAAGGAGGTTGCAATAATGCCTGTAGAGTTACCTTTCATTCTTTGGGAGGTACCCCTCAGGAGGTGTGGGAGTTCTACCAGTGCAGAAGGATTTATGGCACCTTTATTCATTTGTTCAATTTCAGTGTATTATCATGTATTTAAACTTCCATGTTCTTGGGTAGGTGGATTTATGGGTTATATTATCTAATTATAATTGAATGAAACCTCACATAAAACACATGTGTCTTTTTTGTGTGTGTATGTTTTTAATTACTAGCTCACAACAAAGTACCATCATTTTTAAAAATTAACATATAATGTATTATTTGCCCCAGGGATACAGATCTATGAATCCTCAGTCTTACACAATTCATAGCACTCACCCTAGCACATACCCTCCCCAATGTCCAATACCCAGCCACCCTATCCCACCCCAGCCACCTCCCATCAACCCTCAGTTTGTTTCCTAAGATTAAGAATCTCTTATGATTTGTCTCCCTCCCCGGTCCCATCTTGTTCCATTATTCCCTCTCTTCCCCCCATAACCCCCACCCTGCCTCTCAAATTCCTCATATCAGAGACATCCTAGGATAATTGTCTTTCTCTGAGTGACTTATTTCACCCAGCATAATACCCTCTAGTTTCATCCACATTGTTGCAAATTGCAAGATTTTGTGGGTTTTTTTTTTTTTTTTGATGGCTGCATAGTATTGCATTGTATTCTTTATCCATTCATCTGTTGATGGACATCTAGGCTCTTTCCATAGTTTGGGTATTGTGGACATTGCTGCTATAAGCATGTGGGTGCACATGACCCTTTGGGTCACTACATTTGTATCTTTAGAGTAAATACCCAGTAGTGTGATTACTGGGTCATATGTAGCTCTATTTTCAACTTTTTGAGGAACCTCCATACTGTTTTCCAAAGTGGCTGCACCAGCTTGCATTCCCACCAACAGTGTAGGAGGGTTCCACTTTCTCTGCATCCTCCCCAACATCTAAAACACATGTGGCTTAAAAATGATTCTTATGGTGTGCCCGTGGGGCATAGTTGGTTAAGGGTACAACTTTTGGTTTCGGCTCAGGTCATGATCTTGGGGTCATGAGATCATGCCCTTCATCAGGCTCTGTGCTTAGTGCAGAGTCTGCTTGAGTTTCTTTCTCCCTCTGCTTCTCTCCTGTTCCTGGCTCTCTCTTTCTCTTTTTCAAATAATCAAATAAATTTTAAAAAAAAAATGATTCTTGCAAGGAAAACATGATATGAAGATACTAGTAATAACTAAAGAAACACAAACTACATAAACTCATTATTGCACATATTCTGTGATTAAAATGATCACAGTACAAGAGGATCAGACTAAAAGTCAGACAAAACATCTTGAAATTATCTAAAAGACTTAAGGAAGGATCACTTCATCTGAATTGTATATGGGATCTTGAGATACCAGCAGGAAACCATCATGGTTTGTCTGAAAACACCCAGAATCTAAAACATGTTAGTGCCAAGCATGTAGAACCTGAAAATATACCTCTACAACTTTTTTTTACTACTGTTTAAGTTCATGAAATTCTCAGTCCATTACTTTAAATATTTTGGAAGATTTGATAAATATTCAGAACTTTCTTTTGAAGTTTTCTCACCTATTAAGGAAAGACAAAGAGCAATCAAAAGGAAAATGTGTGTTCTTGTGCAGCAGCAATGTTGGCTGAAATGACATATGGTGATGAACTAAAATGCATATCTCTGTCATCAAGTACTACTGGAAGATTCATGGGGGATACACTGCTGCTACAGATTTGGAAGTGATACTATTTGAGTAAATTATTCACCGTGGGAGAATGGCTATAGAGTTGGATAAAAGTTGTATTTTTGTAAAATACAGCTTTTTTTGTTATTTGTAAAACACAACTTTTTTGTTATTTGAAAGACACAACTTTTGTGAAATTGTAAAATATATTTTTTAAGATTTTAAAAAGTTATTTATTTGACAGAGAGATCACAAGTAGACAGAGAGGCAGGCAGAGAGAGGGGGAAGCAGGATCTCTGCTGAGCAGAGAGCCCTGATGCAGGGCTCGATTCCAGAACCCTGAGATCATGACCTGAACTGAAGGCAGAGGCTTTAACCCACTGAGCTTACCCAGGTGCCCCAAAATTGTAAAATATTTTTAACATCTCTCAGCTTAAGGAATTTTTAAAATCTCCCTTTTCGATAATGACTATAGAAAAAAACTGCATGTCTGTGAGCCACTGAAGGAAAAAAGGTACCAGAAATCATATAGTCTCACCATATAATGAATGATGTATTTGTCAGGAGAAGTTGTGTTATACTTTGGTAACAAATTAACTAAAAATTACAATGGCCTAATATATCAACAGATTATTTCTTTCAGTGGATCTTCTATGAAGCTATGGCCTTTTCCCAAGGGAGCTGTCTTTTAAGCAATGGCCTAGAGATCCAGGGAGCTTCCATCTCTTCCATTTTTATGCTCCATCACTGGACAAGACTGCTAGGTCACTGCTGTGGAAAAGAAGGGACTGGATCTTTGTGCATGGATATTTTACTGCCTTGGGCAAGAAATGATTCAGGTCACTTCCTTTTACAATCCACTGGCCAGAATTAGTTCAGAGCTTCACTAATGGCAAGATGGTGAGAGTATAGTTTTCCGGTGTGCCCAAGAAATAGAGAAGAAATGAATCCTGATGACCACTACTAATGTTTTCCACATTTAATAAATACATTTTTGGAATGAAAGATTGTGTAAAAGTAAACATTATGGAGCAGTTTCTTTGATGGAATGAGAAAAGGACTCCAGGGCAAGTGCTATGGAGATAACACTATATGTAAAATCCATTTGTTGTATATTTTACAGACAATGTATTTTAGCAGTGAGATTGATGCCAGGGTATCATGGAGGAGGTTAATTTTTAAAATGCAAAGACTTCTCAACTCATCAGAATCTTTAAAATACTTACACGAGATAGAGAATAACTAGGAGACTCATTTGTATTTCATAGAAATCTGCTAGCAATCTAATGGCAATTTATGGTACAGTTATGGAACTTAAAGTTGAATTATGCCTTAGAAAATAAAATAGCAAGGGTTCTAAATTTTTTTTTATTATTTCTGTGAGGACAAATGGCTGATAATTTTATGTTGCCTAACACATTTTTCAGAAAAAAGCATTCAAATTTTGAAGATAAACTGTTTGATGTTAAAGGGAGTTTTGAAAACAAATGTATAGAAAAGTGGAGATAACTTTACTCATTATTAAAAGCATCATGGGAGTAGTGTCCACATAAGGTGATACTATTAAAGTTCATGGGACTGAATATAATAATTTAAAATTCTTATACAAACCATCTGTGTGAGACCAAGACCCAAGGCACACAAATGCTTAGAGGTGTAGAAGATGGGTAAGTATTGGGAAAGATAACTAATAAAACTTAGGAAATGATACAAAAAGGCAAAGAGAATGGTATTCTGGAGGCCAAGTAAAGAAAGAGTCAGCCATTGTGTACACGAATATTGCTCACAGGCTGAAGAAAATGAGGCCTAAGAAACCATGGTGAAATTGATATGAAACCTTCTTGGGGTTGACTCAAGAAATAATGGCAGCGAATGAAGTTGAGACAGAGTTTTGCTATAATAAGAGTCAGAGATATGTGTAGTAGCTGAGGTAGAATGTGGGATCAAGGTAGTTTTCTATTAAGGAAGGATAGATTACAGAGTGTTTAGGAAACTTTGGGAATGATTCAGCAGAGAGCTAAAAACTGATGGTGCGGGTGAAGAGGAACAATCGCCAGAGCTGAGATGAGACCGAGCGCTGGGGCAGAGGTGCTGATGTTACGCCGCATTAAAGAAGGAAAGGCAGAGGGCACACAGGCGGGCTGGTCAGTCTGGCAGTGTAATCATGTTCACATTCGCTTCTGGTTGCTTTTATTTTCTCAGTGAAATAACAAGGAATTTATACTGACCGAGCTTGAAATAGGGAGCAAAGGGGCTGAAAGGCCAGGAAAGAGGAGAAAATATGAAAGAATCTATTAGGAGTGGGGGAGTAGATTGGTGAAGAAATGTAGAAGAATTTCTGGGCAGTACCAAAGGCTTGCTAGGTCACTTTGGTTGTGTGATTTCTGCTGTCAAGTGCGGGAGGGGAGCTAAGGGAAGAGTTGGATTTCAGCATCTATGACAACTATGATGGCAAGAAAGAAGTCACAATGGAAGGGGATACCAGAAGGTATCAGAAAGGTATACCCCATAATCTAAGCTGGGCGAAGAGAAATGTAAAGACATGAAGTTCATGAAGAAAATGTAATAGGATTTATGAAAATGACACCAGTAGTGTGAAAAGTATTTCATTACTAGATTACAAAGACAGTTGAATAGGTCGCAGTCACATTTTTAAGAATAAACAGAATAGAATGCGATGGATAGAATACAAAATACCAGGCACCATCACAGATAGTAAGTGTAAATACAGTTTTATGAAAACATTTGCTTTAGTTATGTACATGAATATGTGTGCTGGGTAGCAATATAAAATGTGTTTCTTAATGTGGGTCCTGGTCAAAACTCTTGTCATCTCCTAATTTAAAGGAGGCGCGTGGTAAAGGCCTGGGGGCACTAAGACTCATCTATTACTATAAACGCAGCTTTTCTGCTACAGTTTAGAACTCTTCTGTTTGGGGGGAAAAACCAAACCAAACAGAACCAGAACAAAAAACAACATACAATACAACAACAACAAAAACAACTTGACTTCCTCAAATCTTATCCTCTAATCCAATCTAGATTGCAGGCAGGGTCAGAAAACATCTCTATTAGCAGTACTACACTCCTTCCCATCTTAGCTTTCTGACTGGTGAGGTCAAGTTTGAGTTCATATTTCTTTCTTTTTTTTTTTTTTAATATTATTTATTTATTTGACAGAGAGAGAGACAGCGAGAGTGGGAATAGAAGGGGGAGTGGGAGAGGGAGAAACAGTCTCCCTGCCTAGCAGGGAGCCCGACACGGGGCTCAATCCCAAATCGAAGGCAGATGCTTAACGACCGAGCCACCCAGGCGCCCGAGTTCATATTTCTTTATCCAAGTATTCTTGCTGAAAATGACAAGAAATAATCAGCATATACCAAAAAAATAAGATTTTCTGCCATTTCCCCTAACACTGCAGCCTTAATAGGAATGTGTCTTGTGTTTCAAGATAGAATAGGTGAAAAAACTGGCCAACTGATTCACCACCACATAACAAAAGTCACTAGGTCTCTGGGCTGCGGTAAGTAGGTTTTGCATCACAAGGTCCTGCTAATTCCGTATGGTAGCTTCCACTTCCTCTTGCCAAATTCTGTGTCAGCTGAATGAACAGAGAATACAAATAGTTGTTTAAACAAATGGGGAAATTATTTTTCATGAAATAGAATGCCTCAGGGCTGTTAAAGCAACTCCTTGATGCCACCAACATCCCAGAATCTATCTTTCCACCCAGTTATCTTTGATTATTTATCTATCATCTACCAGCTTTCTGCCTGTTTTTTCTCTTCTCTGCTTCAAACCCATGGCTCCCGGACTCTACAATCTATATTTCCCAGACTCTTTGGGCAGTTAGCTTTTTATTAAATTCTGCCAAAAAGGAGTCACTAAGATTTTAAAGTGGGAGGAAGAAAGAATAATTCTGGGATGTCTGCGTGGCTCAGATGGTTAAGCATCTGCCTTCAGCTCAGGTCATGATCAGGGTCCTGGGATCAAGTCCTGCGTCAGGCTCCTTGGTTGGTGGGGAGCCTGCTCCTCCCTCTGCCTGCAGCTCCCCCTGTTTGTGCTCTCATGATCTCTTGCTCTCTCTCTCTCTGACAAGTAAGTAAACAAAATCTTAAAAAAAAAAAAAGAAAAAAGAAACAATAATTCTGCCTCTGAGAGCACTGGTAGTTGTTCTAGTAGCTGTTGGTTTTAAGAGTAGAGGAGACCAGAAGGTACTTATTCCAGCAGGCCAGCTCTTCCTGGATTCTGGCTCAGGTAGGGGTAGCATTCTTTAGAAATGCTAGGAAGTACATGAAAATGGGCTCCATTACAGAGTCATAGCGGTTTACTGATTTCAGGGTGATGTCTTTTCTTCCTTCTGCTCTTCCAATCCTTTTCACACATTTCAACAGTTTCCCTGTCTCTCTGCTTTAAATATATATTATATAACTTTTTTTTTTTTTTGCTTCCTAAGTAGACCTTGTTATTTTTTCCTTTGGAAAAAGATGATCAGTAATAAGAATCTGAATGAACTTGAGCAACATTACCACTCATTACCAGTGGAAAATATAAGACTGATAGCCCAGGACATGGTTAATTTTCATAATTATTTTAAGTATAATCTGTTGAAAACTGGGAAAGAATGCCTATAGGAGACAAGGCTGGGAGAACCAACTGGACTCTAAATCAGACTATTACAGTGGTAATGAATGCACAAGAATGATGAGATGATTTGGTTAGTTCTGACTGCCTGAAAGAGCTTACACAAAGAAAATAATAAGCTCAAGGCTTAAAACTTTCACCATCAGTATGACTGACTGAGAGCTGAAATTCTGAAAAACTCAGAATTTGCTTCTAGTTTGCAAATTACAATATAAGTAACATTCATACACTTTCCAAGTCTCTCATGTGAATGTCAGGGCCTTAACTGGAATGAAGGGACACCTTCTGCACTAGAATGGTGCACTTGGGTAGAATCTGAGAACCACAAACCTCCAATTTCCTCAGCATCCTGTGCCAATAGAAGAAACTCTTCTTCCCCTGTTAAGGACATTAACTTGCTGGAAGATCCCCTGAGGCAGGTGCCTTTCAAGAAGATGCTCATCCTCCCCTAGCCCCACTCCATTACCCCTAATTATCCATGACTAGACACAAAACTAGAGAAAGCTCTGGAAGGAAATTTAAAAAAACTCTAACCAGGATAGAGCTGAGTTTGAACTAAATAGTAGAAAAATGTTAACCTATAATAGTGGAAATTTGGAAAATGTTATTAAAATGAATTCTAAGGGTCTTAGTGAAAGTTTATGGAAATCAGCTGTTAAATGGGGTTGGAGTCTCTGAGTGCGCCCAATGGATTTAACCATTCTGTGATTACTTCTTTGTTTCAGCATGTAAAGAGAGCCAAGACTTTCTGTATGGAATTACTGCAGTGAGGAGTGCCCTCATCAAAGCTTGGGAGTGGTAGGGACTGTGCTTCCCATCACACTGTCCTTTAACTTCCCTATTTGGCAAGTGGATCATAGACCATGACTACTAGAGGATCACAAATCCAATTCGGTAGTGATTTCCTTTTACAGATGCTCTTCCAGATGTGGTATAGTTATTGAAGCAAATTAACACAGTCCTTGACCGCTGATATGCATACCTATCAAGTAAGAGCTTTCCCCCTCCCTATCAACATCAAGGACTACCAGAAGCAGTTTGTTGTCACCTGGCAGGGAGAGGGCCAGAGCAACTCTTCTCCTCTTAGTCATAATAGAGTGTGGAGAACCTCAACCCTCCTGACACCCCAGAGAGCTTCCATTGTATTGACTGAACCTGAGGAGCAGATCAGGACAAGTATAACGGAAGCCAAAATAAAACAGATGTGTGCCAGAATGTGGGACATGAACACCATGAAAATTCAAGCGTCTGTTTAGAAAAGTCTCTAAGGGTTCAGGGCTGGGGCTTGCTGGGACAGCCCTTCCAAAGTGAAGGACACGTTTTTGTACCATTAAGAAAGAGGCACAATCATCTCTTTGGATTCTGAAGACAGTATATACCAATATGAGCGCGCTGCCCTCTCTCCTTTGCTGAGTAACTGAGAGTTGGGTGAGGCCTGGAGCAAAACAAAGTTTGCAGTGGGACCAGGAGGCAGGGCGGGCTACTGCGTCACCGAGGCCTGCTGACCCAGCTGATACAGTGGTGCCGAAGTCTGTGGCAAACGGGGATGCTATACAGACCTCCAGCTTCTGCTTGCTGCTGGACCTAAATAAAGACTTAATTTCTGACCTTGGGATTCCAGGTGGCGAGACAACCTGAGTTATCTGTCATTAACTGAATGATATCTAATCCACCAAAATATAACGAAATCTATGGATATCAGCAAGGCTATTAAGTGGAAGTGGACTATGCATTCTGAACCCATGACTACAATATGCTCATTAAAAACGGTACTTCTTAATCCCACAGCGAAAATACTACAAATTCAGGAATCAAAGGGTAGAGGTGAAAAGTGTTTCTCCCAATATTACTTTTAATAACCCACTCCCCAACATGTTGCTTCCTGTCCCTAAAACTTTGAATTCTCTTGATTCAGAGATCTTAGTTCCTAAGAATATATGCCAGTTTGTGTTAAGTGCTTCAAAGGCCACCAGTTAGTCCCCACAACAGCTTAGTGAGGTAAGTAAAATCACCCGCTTCTTATAAAGAAGTTTAGTAATTAGCCAGAGGTCTTCCAGCTGGTTGTACAAGGCAGTGCTGGGATCTGAACTCAACTTCTTCATCTTCCAAAGCCTGTGCTCTTTCCTACTCTGTAATGTTAGCCTCAAAGAGAACTGCAAAAATGCTGCAAGGCAATGTTATCAATACCAAGACATTAAGCACTCATCCCTGGCACAATAGAAACCATGTTTTATTGGCAATAAGCCCATTCATTCTAATTACCACTGCTGTGTAACAGTCACTCCAAAACATTGACAGCTTTTAGCTGGCTCATGAATCTGCAATTTGGGCAAGACTCAGTAGAAGTAGCTCTGCTCCACTAATGTCAGCTTGAAGGCTGAGGGCTAGAATCATTTAAGGCTTGTTCACTCACAGCTGCCAGTTGATTCTGTCACTGGGTACCACCTAGAACCTTAGCTGGGGCCATAGACTGGAACATCTATGCATGGCCTCTCCTGGAGCCTGGGCTACCTGACAACATGATGAATTATTCCCAAAGGTAAACATAATAATTAAAGCAGAGAGATCCAGGTGGAAGTTGCATGACCTTTGCTGACTCAACTTCAAAAGTCACATACTGTTATTTCTACTACATTCCATTTATCCCACAAAAGTTGGCTCAGTTTCGAGAAGTAGGAAAATAAACTCTACCTCTTGGTGGGAGAGTAGCAAGGCTCTAGAAGAGAATGTGAGGTTAGAAATATTGCCATGGCCATTTTTGGGCAATACAAGCTGCCACACCAGGCTAACTGAGCAGTAGAAGTAAAACTTATTGGTATATATTCAGACTTAGCCATGGTGAATTCAGGAACAGTGGTGGTCTTAAATCTACAGACGGGGTCCATGGTATATTCAGCTATAGGAAGTTGAGAAGATGAGTCAATTACTTATTACTTGGAGAGGAGGTTAAGAATATAGATACACACACACACACACACACACACACACACATACACACACACACACACACATATATATATTTTAGTTGTAAGAAATTCCTGCCTCACCACCCACCTGCATAAAAAAGAGCCCACTCTACTCAATTTATCATGTCTGTTGAGTATTCTGCACAAGTGTCTTTGAGTGCAGCAGTGAATTTTTACAGCTGTCTTTGAGAGGGATAATACCAAAAGTCATGAGGGTGATTTTTATGAGGAAACAGCAGCACCTTGTCATAATTTAAAAAATAAAGCCATTATTAATTACCAAGCCATTTTACAACAAAAGTCTAAAAGATATATGAGGAAGTTGTGTTTTGTACAGAGGGTAAAATCCAGTCTTGCCATCTATCTTCATTCCCTCCCAGAAGATGAAGGTGCAATGTAATAGCTTGATATACAGCATGCTGCATGAATACTGACACACTCAACAAGGAATAGGGATAGCCCTGCAGTAAAAGTTGGTGAATGACACGCAATGTCTACCCAGTAATTCCTTATCTAGGAAAGCCAAGAGTCTCTGGGCATCACGAGCTCCTTGGCTGTTGGTGACCTGCCCCATGCAAAGACTTAATCCCTGCTCTGTAACTACTCTTAAGTGTCATGGGTGGGCCCCAGGAGTGAGGGTGGGAGGTGAGAATACTTCATGGGTTTACAGGCAGTTTTCTCAGGGTCTACCTACTTCCTGTGAGCACTCTCATTTCCACACCAACATTGTTATCCACCTATGCTCCCCAAAGAGCAAGACCCCCTACAGGGCCTGTGACATGTGACATGTGAAGAACAGGCGGAGAATTTCTCTGATACCCGCCCTATCACATGTAACCCTTTTGTACCTGTCACGAGAACCCCATGAAACTGATTTCTTCAGTTTCCCCCTCCATTAACCGGGCACATGTCCAAGGGGTTGGACTAGAGATCAATGGCACATGTGAGTGTTTCTAGACTATTTATTCCCTAGGCAACTCACAAGCATCACCCATGTTTCCAGTTATGCCCAGATGGTGTGAACCTCGGTTTAGGCTCAGTGTTGGGTCTTTATTACAAATACTTTCATTTTGCAGCCTCTTTAAGTCTTTCCAGTATTTTCTAGGGTGGGGGCCAAAGCAACACAGAGCCTGGAGCAACCAGGGCCCAGAATTAGGCAAGTGTGGGTCCTACCGCTGGCTCCACTAGCTTTGCACTTGCAGGTCAGTTTCTTGACTTCGATGAACGTGGTTTCCTCATCTATAAAACTGGTATTAATAATGCCTATTTTGAATTTATGTGAGAATTCAGTGATAATATACCTAAGTATGTAAGATAATTGTTTTTCAGCCTTTAAAAAGGCACTAAATAGTTTTAATGATATGGAAACGTTCTAATATTTAACCTGAAGACAAACCAACTTTATGAAATTAAGTCTACGAGCTTAGTTGTATAACAAAAATTACACACATACCCTGATACAGACATGTAGTAAAAAGGCTGAGAGCAAAGATATCTTTATGTTAGTCAGGTCTTACAGGAATGTGTTTATTTGGGGGGGGAGCTTTATTGGGGGAGTAATATCTGCAAAAGATGAAAGCGGAGGAAACAGAGTTGGGCAGAAATAGCCTTCAGACCACTACGCAGACCTGACACCTGTGAGAGGAAGAAGTGGAAAAAGCATTTTTCACCAAACAGATCTGACAGTCTCTGCCAACCCAACAGGGAGCTCCAGAGCAAAGGATGACCATTAGAGGAGATCCATGTTGGGCAGAAGTGACCTGGCTCTGCTACTTCTACCAGACTCGGTTATTGGCTGGGAAGAGCATGGCCACAGTTCTAGAGCTCAGTTCCAAGGTGTTAATGGCTAGAGGCTGTCAGTTAACTCTATTCCTTGCAGCTGCACTGAGAATTATGCTTGATGGGAAGTCCAAGTGGCTTATCTCCATAGCTGCTCACCAATTATTCTTTTTTTAAAGTATGTAATATAGTTTTATCACTATAATCACTATGCTGTACATTGGATCCCTAGAACTTGTTCATTTTATAACTGGAAGTTTATATTCCTTGACTGACATCTCCCCTTTCTACCTCTCTGCCCTGGCAACCACCATTCTAGTCTTTATTTCTATGATTTTGGCTTTTTTAGAATCCACGTATAAGTGATAACACATAGTATTCGTCTTTCTCTGTTTGATTTATCTTACTTAGCATAATGTCCTCAAGGACTGCCCACACTGTGGCGAATAACAGCATGTCCTTATTTCTCATGGTTGAATAATATTCTGTTACACACGTGCATGTGCACACAGGTATACACACCCCCCCTTTGTCCATGTGTCTGTCTGACTTTTCAAGGAGGGTAAGAACTATTTCCATTTCTTTATTCATAATTTTCTATCTTTTAAAAATTCTTTATACTTTATTCATTCTCCTTTAATTAGAAACATATTTTAAGGGGCACCTGGGTGGCTCAGTGGGTTAAGCCGCTGCCTTCGGCTCAGGTCATGATCTCGGGGTCCTGGGATCAAGTCCCACATCGGGCTCTCTGCTCAGCAGGGAGTCTGCTTCCTCCTCCTTCTCTCTCTACCTGCCTCTCTGCCTACTTGTAATCTCTCTCTGTCAAATAAATAAATAAAATCTTAAAAAAAAAAAAGAAACATATTTTAATCTATCCCCAGAAAAGAATCCTATAAATTTCTTTCATAAACAGTAAGATAACCTGAATGCTGCTAGAACAGTCATAGTTTTTATTTATTTTTAAAAAAATATTTATTCATTTATTTTAGAGAGAGAAAGGGTGTGGCCAGGGGTAGGGGAGAGGGACAGAGAGAGAGAGAATCTCAAGCAGACTCCCTGCTGAGTGTGGAGCACAATGTGGGGCTCTATCCCATGACCCCCAGATCATGATCTGAGCTGAAATCAAGAGTTTGACACCACCTAACTGAGCCACCCAGGGGCCTCCAACAGTAATAGTTTTTTGTTTTGTTTTGTTTTGTTTTAAGATTTTATTTATTTGTTTGAGAGAGATCAAGAGAGAGCATAAGCAGGAGGGAGGACCAGGCACCCCGCTGGGCAGGGAACCCAACGTGGGTCTTGATCCCAGGGCCCTGAGATTATGACCTGAACTGAAGGCAGATGCTTAACCGACTGAGCCATGCAGGTGCCCCAGTAATCATTTTAATGATGACATTTATAACTAATACCTTGTTAAGTGTATACTGTGTGCCAGGCAGTATTGAGAAGTGTTTGACCTACACTTTCCTATTTAGCCTTGCAAGTGTATTGTTTTTCCCATTTCTCTGGCTGAAGATCTTAGAGGAAAACGATAGAAACTGACTTGGATTAACTTAGGGGAGGAGTGTCCTGGGTAGATATGAGAAAGCCAAGAGAATCTTCAGGAAGGCTAAAGGATGCAGCAGGGAGCGGGAACCCCAGGGCTGGGAGGAGTGCCGCTAGGTCAGATCGTGCTGGTGGATTCCACTGCTCCTGAGTGCTCCTGGCGACCTCTGCTGTGATCTCTGCTTTATCCATTCTCACCTCGCCTTCCTGAGCCTGCTCCTCTCTCCAGAGACAGAGCCTCAGTGGAAAGAATCGTTGGCTGAGATGAGATGACATGCTGGAGCCTTCGCCAACAGGGTGGGAAGTTGAGAGGGTATCTGGCCTCTTGGGCCTCCAGGGGAAAAGGCTTATGAGCTGCTGATTCCTCAAGAGGAAGCAAAGGAAAGCTGTGTAATGCTAAGTTGGTAGAAGGAGGGGCGGAGAGAGAAAGAGAGGGGAAGAGAAAGAAGAGAGAAGAGAGAAGTGAAGAAAAAAGAATAGAGAAGGGGAAAAAAAAAAACCTCCATTTTCATTTTACAGGTGAAGTAACAACAGTTAAACAATGTCTTCTTAGACTTTCAGATGATATGTAGTAAAGCCAAGAATTAAACCAGGGATCCTGATTTCAGATTGTGTATGTTTTTTTTTTTTCCTAGAGGAAGTATTTATTTACTTTTTTTTTCCAATTTATTTATTTTCAGAAAAACAGTATTCAATATTTTTTCACCACACCCAGTGCTCCATGCAAGCTGTGCCCTCTATAATACCCACCACCTGGTACCCCAACCTCCCACCCCCCGCCTCTTCAAACCCCTCAGATTGTTTTTCAGAGTCCATAGTCTCTCATGGTAGGAGCAGATTGTGTATGTTTAATCGTGTTACTGTTCTTGTGCTCCAAACTCTGACAGGCCCAAGAAAAGACAGATCAGAAAAGAAAAAAAAAAAAAAGTAGCTGATTCTGACTGGGATATTTTGAGGTAAAGTACATTTGTTGGTAAGCAGCTTTTCCCAGGTCTAGCTCATGGTCTTCTTGCTGTACCCTAGTGAAGCATGAACAAAAGCCAGCTATGACTATGGGCTGTCGCTTTACTACCTTCACACTGGTCCTTGTATGACCTACCAGAAAAACCCACAGCAACTTCTGTTTTTCCTTAAAAGAGTATGCCTTTCTCTGCGATTTTTTTCCCACATCAATATAATAATCTACATTCGTGAGGAGTTTAAATTAAATGCTCAATTTTCTAAAATGAGATCCACCATTAGAACGGTGACTTGCATCGTGTAACAAAATTATTCCTCATCTCTTTTGCTTATTAAACTTATCGTTACCTATATATTTTTCATTCATGATCTTATTTGTCATACTCTATTTCTCAGTTGCCTTGATTTTCATCTCATAAAGACAGTGACGCTGGCCGTTTGAATATTCTTTTCCTTCTAAGAGACACTTCTATCTTATCTTCTCTTTGTGGCTCACAGTTAAGCTTCAGAAAGACTAGAATTGTTTTTGAGGTGATCAAAAACCAGACAGTAAGTAAAACAAGGATCTAAATAATCATCCCCAGGACTGGGGGTGATGAAGGCCTTGGAGCGGTGAGCACTAGAGCATGGTGGAAAGAGCTCCTGCTATGGCTTCAGGAGACCTGGGTCTGAACCCCAGCACCATAATGTATTAACTGCATGACCTTAGGCAGGTCATAAATCCTTTGTTAGCTTTGATTTCCTTGTCAATGAGAATAGGGTACTGTGTTTCCTTGGGTGGATATGAAGTTCAAGTTGGATAATGTGTGTGGATGAATTTGGAAACTGGCAAGTGGTTTATAAAAGATGCCACTTTTTTTTTTGGTGGACAGTCTGAAAAGAGTCTCAGAAGCTAGAAGAGGAGGTTTCAAGCTTTTCTGTCTTGCAAGAAGCATTGTTTCCTTTGGACAGACATGAAACAGAATTTCCTAGGCAGTGGTCTATCACAGAGAGTTCTGGCCAGGGCCCTGGAGGGGGAAGGGGGCACGCCTGGCTCTCAGATAGGAGGGTGTCCCCGAGCTTGTACCTGGCCAACACAACAATAGACCTTGACTCAAGCTAACAGTGGGCTGCAATAGCCACATGGGGCTGAGAAATTGGTCTTCCACCACATTACTAAGAACATTGCTCTGCATGTTTGTGCCGGGGCCAGATATGGTGGTGGAGGCTGCTGCTTAAGCTTTTGTTCTTACATTCTGCTCTTTATTATTAGTTTATATCTTGTATCACAGATTATCATATTTACTTATGTGAGAAAAATGTATAATGCTAGTCTCCACATCCACACTATAAATTCACTGAAGATATGGAAGACATTTATTTTTAACAGATTGGGTTCTTAGCACCACGCATGTCTGTCATAAAGTAATCACTTTAGGACAATTTACTGAATAAACTTGTGAACAGTAAATAAAATATTCTCAGGAAATTTAGTAATCCAATGGAGTTCCATAATGACTTTCATATTTTGTAGGAATATTTTCCTTTCCTTTTAGTATCCTGTAAAAGTAGAAGCCTTAGGACAGGGAGTTAAGAATTGGTATGGATACAATATGTATCCATATTTTATGGTCAATGTAAATGTTGTATTTTCTCTATTTCATATTTAATCTATTATTTGAGTAGCTAATGTTGACTGAGATAATATATGAAAGATATACTTTGTTTTTCCTTTTGTCTGTCGCTTTTCTTTTTTTAAGATTTTATTTATTTATTTGAGAGAGAAAGAGTGAGCACGAGCAGGCGGGCCAGGCAAAAGGAGAGGGGGAGGGGCGCCAGGGTGGCTCAGTGGGTTAAGCCTCTGCCTTCAGCTCAGGTCATGATCCCAGGGTCCTGGGATCGAGCCCCACATCGGGCTCTCTGCTCAGCGGGGAGCCTGCTTCCTCCTCTCTCTCTCTGCCTGCCTCTCTGCCTACTTGTAATCTCTGTCTGTCAAATAAAATAAATAAAATCTTAAAAAAAAAAAAAAAAAGGAGAGGGGTAAGCAGGCTCCCCACTGCCCAGAGCCCCAGGATCATGACCTGAGCCAAATGCAGACACTCATCCAACTGAGCCACGCACCCTGCCTGTCCCTTTTTAATGTCTAAAGCATAATACAGCAATGAAGTGTTCAAGCTTTGGTTCACTCTTCAGAGATCCTTTGGGAACACTGTACTTTTAGCAAGACCCAGAATCTCAGAAACACTGTTGCATAAGTACGTGACTGACATTCACCAACTCCGTGAGGAAAGAGACCAACATAAAAACAGTGGGGAGCCATTTATGGGGCATGCATCGACATTTCCCAAATCACTCTTCTTTTTCCATGGGCAGACAATTCATGCAGCTAATGACAGACATAAATTTTGGAGAGTTGTTTTGTGAAAGCATTTCTAGAGAATATCTACAATTTCCCTCATCAAGCAAGAAATATAAATTTCTCTCTCTCTCTCTCTCTCTCTCTCTCTGTGTGTGTGTGTGTGTTTAAGAACAAAAGATGCTTTCTCAAATCCACCCTGGCATTGATTGGTAGAAAAAAAAAATTTAGTAGCTCTGAGATACATTCTCTCCTGACCATCCCTATTAAAACCCCATAAAAAATTCACCATTATGGTTTTTGTATGAATTGGATTTATCATACTATCAGGGCACAGTGCTTTGCAGGCCTCCGGCAAGCCCAGTAACTAATGGTTTACAGCTGTCATGGGTACTCTGGTGGGGGCTAATAAGAAAAGCTCTAGGATGTCTAGCAACTGGAATGCAAAATAAGAAAACCGAGTTGAGTATTCTGCCAGAGATAAGGACCTGATCTCATAGAAAAGCTGGGGCTTTCATGCCACTCAGCCAAGGCATGTATTGAGAGGAGGTATTACATAAATAATGCCTGAATGTAGCTTGGGCTTCTGCCAAAATGCAAACAGATGTAAGGAGAAGGGAGATAGAGCAGCATGTCAGGAAGAGCTTTTACCACAAATATATAGATAGTATCTCTGACCATTTGCAAATAAGCATAGTTATTTTAAAATGCCACAGATTTGTAAGGCCCCTGAAATCATCGTGTATGGGTAAAACTGAAGGTGTTCATTTATACATTTATCAAGCACACAGAGTTTGCCACAAACTATCCTAATCAGGGGAGACCAGAATTTCCTGGCCTCCAGAAGCTCCTAGTATTATATAACGAAAGAGGAAGGAAACAAACACTAGGCAGTGTGAAAAGAGATTCAGACTAGACCTAGGGTTTCATAGAGGGAAGATGTGTGTCTTTAACTGGATCTCTAGCTCTTAGCCCAGTGCCTGGCCTATGTATTTCATTCATAATTAATACAAAAATTGGTGAGAACTGAAATGCTATTATTGAGCCTCATCACATAGGAGCTCAGAGGAACGGCACATAATATAGTGTAAGTGGTGGGAATAAAGAGGGGACAGAGACAACTTTTCAGAGGAAGTGACATTTGGACAGAATTGTTAATGACAGGGCTAAATAAGCAAACAAAGAGGTCAGAAACATTCTACAAGGTGAGAAAAGTTTGTTCAAGAGAGAGGAGGGATTGAGATTGGCGCAATTTCCTAGAACTGCAAATATACTACTTTGTTACACCTGCAGGGAATCATCAGACATGGGGCTGAACCGACAGAGACAGAGTTTGGAGAATGTCACGCTGACTAGTTTGAATTTTAACCTTAAGGCACTGGAAAGACAATTGAAGCATTTTAAGCAGGAAACTGGCATTACTGGGTTTATAGCATTAAAAGACCACTATGATAGCTTTGTGGAGGATCACTTACAGGGGCTATAAAATTGTAGGCAGAGTGTGATAGAGAGGCTTTGAAATGATCCAGACAAAAATTGATGGGGACCAGATGTCAGGCAGTGGCTATGAGGATGGAGATATGTGGACTAATTTGAGAGACACATAGCAGTAGAACTGGCAAATGTGGTGATTATATACAAGGGTGGGCAAGAAAAAGGCATCCAGAAAGTCACTCAGGGTTCTGACATGGCACTGGAGCAAAAGATAACACCATTCACTGAGGGGGTGAACACTGGAAGGGAGAGGTTAGGCCTAGTTAGAAAATAATGGGTTCTCTTACTTATGTGATGAGCGAGGGTCTGGAAAAGTTAACATTAAGATACCCAATAGGTTGCTGAATATTCCATAATATTCAGGGAATATAGCTCATGTAGATTATATATACTGTATATATTATATATATACTATGTAGATTATATATAATGTAGATTATAGCTCATAAGGGAGCTCTTGACTAACAATGTAACTCTCAGAGCCATTGACTTATATACAATTTGTAACTGTGGCATAGAGACTAGAAGAGCTCATGCAGGAGAGTATGTACAGTGAGAGGAAGGCCTGACACAGGGTGTTGAATGATCAGTAGAGGGAAAAGAAAAGCTCCTCTGAGTAGCTTGCCTGAAAACAAAAGTGAATAAATAGGGAAAGAAAGAAGTAAAATGTGGCCATCTGGAGTATATGTGTATCCATTAAAGGAGTAGTGCTACTTAAAGGAGGAGGAGGGGGATGAGGAGGGTGGGGGAGGGAGAAAGGCAAAATAGAGGGGGAGGAAGAAGTGGGAGAGGAGGGGTAGAAGGAGGAGAAAAGGAGGAGGAGGAAGAAAAAAAAGAATGAAGAATGGGTCAACATCTTGATTCTAAAGATATTGCTTAAATTTCACATTTATTGTCTCTAACATTTAGCATGCTCCAATCATAGTTCAAAATATCAGATTTGCATATTTTTCTTTTCCTAGTACAAATGGCATCGAAAGTGGATGTGTTAGATGAGAACAGCGTGACAGGAGATCCCAAAGAAAAATACCTATTTGGGAATCAGGGTACAATTGCAAGTCAATCCTATCTTCCTTGATAAAACTACTGTTGCTTATTTTGTGATATGTATTGTTATGACGATGGGGTGGACAGAGCCTAAGAGGAGAAAATTATAAAGGAGTTATGAAATGAAGACAGATTTACATTTTATATATCTTTGAAAAACTGTACTCCTTGCAAAGGATATATTGAGATTTGTTTCAACAAGGCCTGGGGGGGTGATGGGCATCCCATGAACAAGGTTTTCATCATCACCCCACACAGTGAAGGTTTTACAGTCTTCTTCTAAATGCATTTTCTGAGACTGTTTTTATAATGCTCTTTCCCTAATTAAGTTGGATATTTTGATGATGCAAAGTCCACTTTTATTTGTCAGCCTTGGCACTTAATTTGATGCCTATACTCTCATTTTCAGTGACATTGGCAGGCATTTTCAAAACGGAAATTACCGAAATAAAATCTAGAGTTATCCACTTACTATATGCTGCTGAGAAGCCTTAAATGGCCTTGCTCAGGCCCAACTGGCATTAATTTAAAAAAATATATGATGCCTGCCTGATTCTATTAATAAGTGAAATCCAATTTATCACTTTTCTGAGTATTACATACAATAAAAACAACATAGGCTAGATATGCACCAGAATAGAACAATGAAGCCTTGAAAACAAGAAGGAAACAAACCTACAAAACTTCCTTCAATAAATATACTCAAATAAAGCAAAAATAAAAGTAAAAAAACTCCTAAAAAAACAACAGTTTTATTTTCAAAGCCACATTTTGGAAGTCCTTTCATATTTATTATTTTGTTGCCTCACTGTTAACCCTTCCAAGGCAAGAGTATTATCCCCATTTTACAGATGAAGAAAATAAAGCAGAAAGATTGAGTGACTTGACCAAGGTCAAAGGTAGAGAAGAAATGAGAATTCAAACCCAAGTCTTCTATATTCACCTGCCAGAAGTCATTCTTTAATTCCACGTAAACCAAGAACTGGTGATTTGCAACTCTATTGTTTAATAAATGATGGGAAATCATGCACTTCCAAAGTATACTGAAACCCTGTGAATCATCATCCTTAGGAAACAAATTCTATCTAAATACAGACACATTTTGGTTTTTTACTTTTGTTTTGTTTTGGTTCACATTTAGTGTCCATGAGTTAAAAATTCCTTAGCAATAAATATATTTCATAGGTTAAATTAAACTATTCTATTAAAAATATTACTAAATAGTGTATCAGGGGTCCTGATTTAATTTTTTCTTTCAAACAACTGATTAGCCAAAATTACAGTCCCAATACGTTCATACTGGTTTTATGAACTTGTCTGATGTGAATATTCAAGGACAGGCAATTCATTGAGTTCAGAGTGAACTACTTTCCACTGGCACATATTTTAATGAACATCTTTTGGCCAGTGTAACATGTTTTTCTAGCTAGATATGAAGGTTTTCTTTTCATGTACATGTAATTCACACACACACACACACACATACACTTTACATATCACATACACTGATAGATAAATGATTGTATGTATATACATGATCTCATGTAGACTCTACAAATTACAAACTAACTGTAAGAGTTTAATATTTAATGCATCCTGAGAGAGAAAGAGAAGGAAGGAGAGAGGGAGAGAGAGAGGGAGAAAGACAGACAGTGGGGAGAGAGAGAAGGAGAATACAAAGTCTGAGACTCAAAGAGTGGAATATCTTGAAATTTTCTCTCTAATTCTGAACAGTTTCTTATTCTTCTAACAGGTCAGTCGTATCTATTCTGGACCAATATTCAACAGAGGAAAAGTCCAATCAGATGCAACATTGTACTGAAGATTGAGATATATATTCATTTCCATGTGAAATGAGGTATATGATATATCTTAGAGCAGGCTTTGTAACAATTCTCTGTAAGAGTTGAACATTAAATGCATACTGTTAGTTTAATAACTCTGCACTGAGTTTAATTACACTAAGTTCACTCTTAATTTAATAATCAACCCAAATTTCTGCTCATTAGGTCATTAGATTCATGGCTGACCAGGCATTTTCACATTAGCTTGTCATCAATGACATTCTATAATCTAGGAAAATGGTTCAAATTTTATTTTAAAAGACATTTGTGTTACTGTGGTATTAGAACATTTGGCTAAACTAGCAAGTCAAGCAGAAAAAAGCTATTGCTAATATCTTAATGATAGGAATATTCATATGTTAACATATTTCATATATTTTTTAAAAAGATTTTATTTATTTATTTGACAGAGAGAGAGAGAGATCACAATTAGGCAGAAAGGCAGGCAGAGAGAGGGGGAAAGCAGGTTCTCTGCCAAACAGAGAACCTGATGCGGGGCTCAATCCCAGGACCCTGAGATCATGACCTGAGCCGAAGGCATAGGCTTAACCCACTGAGCCACCCAGGTACCCCCCCAGTTGGACTTTTTGAAGAACCTAAATTGAGCCACCCAGGCACCCCAACATTTTATATTGAAACTTCATTAATCCTGTTTCCTTGGAAATATAATTTTTGGCTTAAGAAAATATAATCAGTATCACTGTAGAATGTAGACTTCACATATTTCAATTCTTGGAAATTTGGACACCACCATTTTGCCAAGGTATTGTTTTCCTTATATTTCAGAATTTTTCTGGATACTCTTGCCTTTTTTTCCATATGAATTATAAAATCAGCTTGTCTATCTCTTCCCTCTGTATAAATTCATTATACTGTTTTTTATAGTCAGTTTTACTGAAAGATAATTTACATAAAGTACACTCATTTTAACTGAGTTTAGTGAGTTTTGATAAATATGTATAACCATTACATTTCCTTTAACCCACAGAATTTCTGATGCTTTTTTTGTAGCAAGTTCCTTACTCTGGCCCAAGCCAACAAACTGGATAACCTAGAAGAAGTGGATAAATTCCTAGAAACATATAATCTTTCAGAACTGAACCAGGAAGAAATGGGAAATCTGAACAGACCAATTATAAGTAACAAAATTTTTTTTTGGTATTTTAAAAACTACCAAAAAATAAAAGAGGATCAAATGGATTCACAGGTGAATTCTGCCACATATTTAAGGAAAGTTAATACCTATTCTCCTCAAACTATTTCAAAAAATAGAAGAGGAAAGAAAGCTTCCACATACATTTTACAGGGTCAGCATTATCCTGTTATAAAAACCAAAGACACCCCACCCCCAAAAAAAGGAAAACAATAGGCCAATATCCTGGTGAACTTAGATGCAAAAACACTCAACAAAATATTAGCAAACTGAATCCAACGAAACATTAAATAGACCATTCACCAAATCAGGTAGGATTTATTCCCAGGATGCAGCCATATTCTTATTTATGGTCTTTTCTTTCCACTCCGAGTCCCCTTTAACACTTCTTGGTAAGGCTGATTGGGAGGTCAAGAACTTTAGCTTTTCTTTGGCTAGTGCTTTTTATTTTAGTTATTGTATTCTTCAACTCTGATTGGTTCTTTTAAATATTTTCTATCTCTTTGGTTCACCTAGAGATAGAAAACATTAAAAAGAACCAATCGGAGTGAACCATGAGAGACTATGGACTCTGAAAAATAATCTGAGGGTTTTGAAGGGGCGGGGGGTGGGAGGTTGGGGGATCCAGGTCGTGGGTATTAGAGAGGGCACGGATTGCATGGAGCACTGGGTGTGGTGCAAAAACAATGAATACTGTTACACTGAAAAGAAATAAAAAATTAAAAAAATATATTTTCTATCTCTTTATTGAAGGTCTCACTGAGTTCTCCCATTTTTCTTTAGCTTGGTGAGTATCTTTACGGTCATTACTTTAAGTTCTTTATCAGGTATATTGCTTATCTCTGTTTTGTTAAGTTCTTTTTCTGAGGTGCCATATTCTTTTTTTCGGAGCATATTCCTCTGTCATCCAATTTTGCTTAACTATCTTTGTTCCTATGGAATAGGCAGAATGGCTATTTCTCCTAAAGTTGGAGTGATCTTGTGTATAGTGTTCCCTATGCAGACAGTGTGTTCTTGGTGACTTTGGTTGGCTGACTGGCTGGAGCTGTGGCTGTAGATGCTAGTTTGTCTTTTAAACTGTAGCATTTTATGGAAAGAATAAAGAAATAATAACAAAAGAAAAGATGAAACAGTAAGATTTAAGAAGGAAAAAGAAAAAAGAGAAAAAATAAAAGTAAAACAAGAAAAATTTTTAAAATTAAAAAATTTAAAATAAAAATTAAAAATAAAAAAAAAGTTTGACTTTTTCTTTGCTGATTTGGATGCCTTTAATTTCCTTCTGTTTTCTGAATGCTGAGGCTAGGACTTCTAGTACTATGTTGAATAGCAGTGGTGATAATGGACATCCCTGCCGTGTTCCTGACCTTAGCAGAAAAGCTTTCAGTTTTTGTCCATTGAGAATCATATTTGTGGTGGGTTTTTCATAGATGGCTTTGATAATATTGAGGTATGTGCCCTCTATCTCTACACTTTGAAAAGTTTTGATCAGGAAGGGATGCTATACTTTGTCAAATGCTTCTTCAGCATCTACTGAGAGTATCATATGGTTCTTGTTCTTTCTTTTATTAATGTGTTGTATCACATTGATTGATTTGCAGATGTTGAACCAACCTTGCAGCCCTGGAATAAATCCCACTTGGTCGTGGTGAATAATCCTTTTAATGTACTGTTGAATCCTATTGGCTAGTATTTTGGGAGAATTTTCACATCTGTGTTCATCAAGGATATTGGTCTATATTTCTCTTTTTTGATGGAATCCTTGTCTGGTTTGGGGATCAAGGTGATGCTGGCCTCATAAAATGAGTTTGGAAGTTTTCCTTTCATTTCTATTTTTTGGAACAGTTTCAAGAGAATAGGAATTAGTTCTTCTTTAAATGTTTGGTAGAATTCCCCTGGGAAGCCATCTGGCCCTGGGCTTTTGTTTGTTTGGAGATTTTTGATGACTGTTTCAATCTCCTTACTAGTTATGGGTCTGTTCAGGCTTTCTATTTCTTCATGGTTCAGTTGTGGTAGTTTATATGTCTCTAGAGATGCATCCATTTCTTCCAGATTGTCAAATTTGTTGGCGTAGAGTTGCTCATAGTATGTTCTTATAATTGTCTGTATTTCTTTGGTGTTAGTTGTGATCTCTCCTCTTTTATTCATGATTTTATTTACTTGGGTCCTTTCTCTTTTCTTTTTGATAAGTTTGGCTAGGGGTTTATCAATCTTATTAATTCTTTCAAAGAACCAGCTCCTAGTTTCGTTGATTTGTTCTATTGTTTTTTTTTTTTTTTTTTTTGGTTTCTATTTCATTGATTTCTGCTCTGATCTTTATGATTTTTCTTCTTCTGCTGGGTTTAGGGTTTCTTTCTTTTTCTTTCTCCAGCTCCTTTAGGTGTAGGTTAGGTTGTGTACCTGAGACATTTCTTGTTTCTTGAGAAAGCCTTGTACCGCTATATCTTTTCTTCTCAGGACGCCTTTGTTGTGTCCCACAGATTTTGAACCATTGTGTTTTCATTATCATTTGTTTCCATGAATTTTTTCAATTCTTCTTTAATATCCTGGTTGACCCATTCATTCTTTAGATGGATGCTGTTTAGTCTCCATGTATTTGGGTTCTTTCCAAATTTCCTCTTGTGATTGAGTTCTAGCTTCAGAGCATTGTGGTCTGAAATTATGCAGGGAATGATCCCAATCTTTTGATACTGGTTGAGACCTGATTTAGGACCCAGGATGTGATCTATTCTGGGGAATGCTCCATGTGCACTAGAGAAGAATGTGTATTCTGTTGCTTTGGGATGAAATGTTCTGAATATATCTGTGATGTCCATCTGGTGCAGTGTGTCATTTAAGGCCTTTATTTCCTTGTTGATCTTTTGCTTGGATGATCTGTCCATTTCAGTGAGGGGAGTGTTAAAGTCCCCTACTATTATTGTATTATTATTGATGTGTTTCTTTGATTTTGTTATTAATTGGTTTATATAGTTGGGTGCTCCCACGTTAGGGGCATAGATATTTAAAATTGTTAGATCTTCTTGTTGGACAGATCCTTTGAGTATGATATAGTGTCCTTCCTCATCTCTTATTATAGTCTTTGGCTTAAAATCTATTTGATCTGATATAAGGATTGGCACCCCTGCTTTCTTCTGACATCCATTAGCATGGTACATTGTTTTCCACCCCCTCACTTTAAATCTGGAGGTGTCTTCGTGTCTAAAATGAGTTTCTTGTAGGCAACATATAGATGGGGTTTGTTTTTTTATCCATTCTGATACCCTGTGTCTTTTGATTGGGGCATTTAGCCCATTAACATTCAGGGTAACTATTGAGAGATATGAATTTAGTGCCATTGTATTGCCTGTAAGGTGACTGTTACTGTGTATTGTCTCTGTTCCTTTCTGATCTACCACTTGTAGGCTCTCTTTTTGCTTAGAGGACCACTTTCAATATTTCCTGTAAAGCTGGTTTGGTGTTTGCAAATTCTTTCAGTTTTTGTTTGTCCTGGAAGCTTTTATCTCTCCTTCTATTTTCAATGATAGCCTAGCTGGATATAGTATTCTTGGTTGCATGTTTTTCTCGTTAAGTGCTCTGAATATATCATGCCAGCTCTTTATGGACTGCCAGGTCTCTGTGGATAAGTCTGCTGCCAATCTAATAGTTTTACCATTGTATGTTACAGACTTCTTTTTCCGGGCTGCTTTCAGGATTTTCTCTTTGTCACTAAGACTTGTAATTTTTACTATTAGGTGACAGGGTGTGGACCTATTCTTGTTGATTTTGAGGGGGGTTCTCTGCACCTCATGGATTCTGATGCTTGTTCCCTTTGCCATATTAGGCAAATTCTCTACAATAATTCTCTCCAATATAACTTCTGCTCCCCTCTCTCTTTCTTCTTCTAATTATTATAATGTTGTTTCGTCTTATGGTGTCACTTATCTCTCATATTCTTCCCTCGTGGTCCAGTAGCTGTTTGTCCCTCTTTTGCAACAAAAGGAAATTAAAGGCATCTAAATTGGCAAAGAAGAAGTCAAACTATCACTCTTCACAGATGATATGATAATTTATGTGGAAAACCCAAAAGACTCCACTCCAAAACTGCTAGAACTTGTACAGGAATTCAGTATAGTGTCAGGATATAAAATCAATTCACAGAAATTAGTTGCATTTCTCTACACCAACAACAAGACAGAAGAAAGAGAAATTAAGGAGTCAATCCCATTTACAATGGCACCCAAAACTATAAGATACCTAGGAATAAACCTAACAAAAGAAGCTAAGAATCTACACTCAGAAAACTATAAAGTACTCATGAAAGAAATTGAAGAAGACACAAAGAAATGAAAAAATGTTACATGCTCCTGGATTGCAAGAACAAATATTGTGAAAATGTCTACGTTACCTAAAGCAATCTACACATTTAATGCAATTCCTATCAAAATAACATCTATTTTTTTCAAAGAAATGGAACAAAGAATCCTAAAATTTATACGGAACCAGAAAAGACCTCAAATAGCCAAAGGAATTTTGAAAATGAAAACCAAAGTTGGTGGCATCACAATTCCAGACTTCAAGCTCTATTACAAAGCTGTCATCATCAAGACAGCATGGTACTGGCACAAAAACAGACACATAGATCAATGGAACAGAATAGAGAGCCCAGAAATAGACCCTCAACTCTATGGTCAATTAATCTTCGACAAAGCAGGAAAGAATGTCCGATGGAAAAAAGACAGCCTCTTCAATAAATGGTGCTGGGAAAATTGGACAGCCACATGCAGAAAAATGAAATTGGACCGTTTCCTTACACCACACACAAAAACAGACTCAAAATGGATGAAGGACCTCAATGTGAGAAAGGAATTCATCAAAATCCTTGAGAAGAACACAGGCAGCAACCTCTTCGATCTCAGCCGCAGTAACTTCTTCCTAGAACATTACCAAAGATAAAGGAAGCAAGGGCAAAAATGAACTATTGGGATTTCATCAAGATCAAAAGCTTTTGCACAGCAAAGGAAACAGTTAACAAAACCAAAAGACAACTGAAAGAATGGGAGAAGATATTTGCAAATGACATGTCAGATAAAGGACTAGTGTCCAAAATCTATAAAGAACTTAGCAAACTCAACACCCAAAGAACAAATAATCCAATCAGGAAATGGGCAGAGGACATGAACAGACATTTCTGCAAAGAAGACATCCAGATGGCCAATAGACACATGAAAAAATGCTCCACATCACTTGGCATCAGGGAAATACAAATCAAAACCACAATGAGATACCACCTCACACAAGTCAGAATGGCTAAAATTAACAACTCAGGAAATGACAGATGCTGGCAAAGATGCAGAGAAAGGGTAACCCTCCTACACTGTTGGTGGGAATGCAAGCTGGTGTAACCACTCTGGAAAACAGCATGGAGGTTCCTCAAAATGTTGAAAATAGAAGTGCCTTATGACCCAGCAATTGCACTACTGGGTATTTACCCTAAAGATACAAATGTAATGATCCAAAGGGGCACGTGCACCCGAATGTTTCTAGCAGCAATGTCTACAATAGCCAAACTATGGAAAGAACCTAGATGTCCATCAACAGATGAATGGATCAAGAAGATGTGGTATATATACACAATGGAATACTATGCAGCCATCAAAAGAAATGAAATCTTGCCATTTGCGACGATGTGGATGGAACTAGAGGGTATCATCCTTAGCTAAATAAGTCAAGTGGAGAAAGACAACTATCATATTATCTCCCTGATATGAGGAAGTGGTGATGTAACATGGGGGGGTTAAGGGGGTAGGAGAAGAATAAATGAAACAAGATGGGATTGGGAGGGTGATAAACCATAAGTGACTCTTAATCTCAGAAAACAACTGAGGGTTGCTGGGGGGAGGGGAGTTGGGAGAAGCAGGATGGGGTTATGGACATTGGAGAGGGTATGTGCTATGGTGAGTTTGAAGTGTATAACCTGGTGATTCACAGACCTGTACCCCTGGGGATTAAAATACATTATATGTTTATTAAAAATTTAAGAAAAAAAAGAAAAAGAAAACAACCCCACCAAACTACACTTGTTTCTGTGCCCTAGAACCACAAGGTAGTTGGTATGGGCTTCAGGACCCTAGGCTTGCTGATGTTGCAAGCCTTCTGTGACTATAGAGAGCATTCTCACAATTCCTCAGCCTTTTTAAACCCAGCTTCTTTTTCCGTGCACCAACGGGATGAGAGCTGGGATGTAGGTTTGGGGAGTGTGAATATGCTGAAGTCCCAGCTCACAGAGATGACCCAGTTGGCCTATTATGGTGTCTGGACCCTGCTTCAGTCTAGGCTTTTAAGGCAGAGTGGGAACATCAACTGTATATGTTCCCCAGTCCGTCTAATCTGGGGAAGTTTCCAGCAGCTCCTGCACCTGGTTGGCAGAGTTCTAGCCTATTTTATATGTGAGTTGCTCTTTTAAACCATGGCTTTTTTCTGTGCCCAAGGACAGAGGGATCTCTTTCTGATCCCTCAGCACTATGACTCCTCCACTGCTGTTGGCAGCACCTGGGGTGTGGGTTCCCCTTGCTACCATATCTATGTTTCTCTTCCTGTTCTAGTTTAGTTATTCAATAGCGTTCAGTCAGCCATCAGTTCTTTAGGAGGAACTGTTCTATTAACAGGTATAATTTGGTATATCCCATGGAGGAGGTGAGTGCAGTTCTTACACTACCATCTTGAACATGATCAGAATGTTTTCCTTTCATCATTAAGTATAAAGTTTGCACAGATGTCTATTGTCAGGTTGAGAGTACTCCCTTCTATCTCTAGTTTTCTGAGAGAATGAGTTTCAATTTTGACAAATAGTATTTCTGCAACCACTGAGTTTATAATATAGTTCTTTTACTGTTAATAGGATGATTTACATTGATTTTTTTGAATAAGCTAATCCTGTATTCTTGAAATAAATCTAACATGATCCTTACAAGTTATCTTTTTTAATATAGTGCTTAAATCAACTTCTTAAAATTAAGGGTTTTTCATCTATTATTATGAATAACATTTATAATTT